>NW_018477512.1:0-1482 GCF_002113885.1 Mizuhopecten yessoensis | reverse complement strand
GTTTGTGTAGGGAAATAACACTTGGGTATGATTTGACCATTTGCACCAGTAAATAATTCAAGCTTGGTTGGAAAAAATGTGACGAGGTTGCAATACAATGGACGAGAAAATAAGGTCCTGCCTCACCTCTGAGGCCAGAGGCCAAAAAGGTAAAAATGGCTTAAACCAATTAAAACACTCCACACTCCGATGTACGAGAACCGAGCACTTCTAAAGCTTTATGAATGAAAATGCCTTAGGTGCATACAATAAATTGTTAGTTTTGATACCCTTGGCCAATATTATCTGTTCTCCCTTGGGGAGGGGTACATTTTACTATAATTTATATAGGGAAATTAAATTTAAATTATATTTTGTCCATTTTTAGCAGGAAATAATTCAAACTTAATTGGTTGGAATAATTATGATGTATGTACATTAAATAGTATCAGGAAGTAAGATCCGGACCTACAAAAAGGTTGGCTCAAAAGAAAATTTGGCAAAATAACAGTAGGTATTAGATTATTGAGATCGAGGCTCTTGGGCCACTCATTGTTGTATCCATATTATAAGCAAGGGAAGTTTGTGGAAAATTCAAATCCTTGGTAACAATAAAAAAAAAACCAATTAAGTAAACAAATTGTGACTTTGTATACACATTCAAGTCTTTGTTTTGTCAATTGGTTTTGTTCATAAACAGAACATTAAATTTTGTCTTCACTTGATTTCAGTACGTACAATGATTTTTGGATTTCCTGAACTAAACGTACAACTCTCATAACAACAAAATCAATAAGCTTTTATCAAGTATTTTTTCTCAAATGTACATCTAAAAAATTAAACCTAATGGATCAGAATGATTTTCTGAAAGCAATAAACATAGATATGTTTGTAATTTTACAGATATTTCTTAGATAGATGACGTCTAGTACTATATCAGATAGCTGATTTCCTGGTATGGGGAGGCCTGGTATCAATAGCTGTAGTAGAGATGATAGGTAATCACAGTTTAACAGCTAGTCAGTAATGGCGCTATAATATCTGGGAATGTGACTTTGTGGGGCGAGAAGACCTGCACCTTTGTTTTGGCCTCATTAAGAGTCAGCACACAAAGGGCTTTTAAACCACAAGTCAGCGTTTGATTGACACACTGTCGTAATATTTATTATCAATCATAAATTTATCTTCACTTTTTTCCAACATGGATCTGCCTACCATTAAGAAGACCATGAATATTTTTCACCATTACAGTTAGATTTAGTATGCATATATAAGTGTACTAGTTATACCCAGTGATCAGCCCAGTAAATATAATTGTACTAGTTATACCCAGTGATCAGCCCAGTATATATAATTGTACTAGTTATTCCCAGTGATCAGCCCAGTATAAATAACTGTTCTAGTTATACCCAGTGATCAGCCCAGTATAAATAACTGTACTAGTTAAACCCAGTGATTAGCCCAGTATATATAACTGTACTAGTTATACCCAGTGATCAGCCC
>NW_018477511.1:0-1481 GCF_002113885.1 Mizuhopecten yessoensis | reverse complement strand
TCAGACAAAATCACAAATAAGTTCTTACATTATAATACTTCATATAAAAATGATATATATGTATTGATGTGAAGAATATTTTCTATATAGGGATAACTTTGAATATATTGTTAACATAATTATTGATATCTGCTCATTTGTAAACCTCTCGGATCTAAAGGCATAAATGTAATTATCATATTCTTTATACAATACTTATCTCTTATCTGAATTGACAAATATATTACTATAAAACTTTCCTCTTGCAAATTCGAAAGTTCCCTTAAATGTTGCCGAGTGACCATGAACATTGGTGATAGTGATAGCAAGGACGAGGAAAAAAGTGTTCCACAAGAGACTAGTTTTTTTTTCTTATGTATGTCATGAAAACTTTAGAAAAGATGCATACTACACCCTGACTTTTACTTGAATATTACGAATTTACTATTCAATGGGATAAATTGAAGAATAGAACACGTTTAAAAAATAATATAGTAATAAATAGAATATATCATTTTTCAGGTGAGGAAACAGAAAAAAAATAAGATTCTTTCCAAGATGAAATTAAAATGAACATCGAATATGGCAAAGCTGTGCAAAAGAAGACAACAAGCAAGAAAAATAAGGGAAAAGTCTAATGGGCTGAAAGGAAACCATGGCCATCAAACGACAGATAGGAACAAAGGCAGAATGCGAAGTAGCCATCTAGAAAGAATATGTTCTGAAAAACAGAGACTGAAAGAGTGTAAAATACAAAGTGTTTGATAACAATCAGACTGACAGAACAACCGTCAAATTATGTTGAAAATTAAAGCCAAAGACTGATTTTTTTCTAAAACAGTTTTCCTGAACTATGATAGAATATTTCATGAAAAATTATATTTTTTTTATGTACCCAAAACGTAGATTTATTTGATGCATATTTTATTTGAATGTCTACCTTTCAATAAAAAAAAATCGTTATATAATATCAAATATGTCCATCAGGCACTATGGATTTATGTACCATTTAAGTTAATACTCAGGTGACCTATTAAGCCAATTGGCCTTTGGCATATCGATTTCGTTCGCGAAAATTCAATCGTGAGGAAATGATGTCACCAGAAACTTGTAACGTTGTGCGTTTTCAGCTTAGTACCACTATTGTGCATTTATTATAAATATGATAAATACCTTATTACGTATTACTCTGATGTCGTTTTATAATTGCCTAAGCCAAAATTAGGAAAACACACTAATTAGACTCCTTTAGTTATTTTCATGGGATAGCCTGTTATAGTCTGATTACAATAACCTGATTGGGAGGCGCCAACATTGAAAATGAGATAGATAATGATGTTTCTTAGAAATAGTTTTTTCAATATTGTTTTCTTTTCACGTATTATTTTGTTGAAATATGAATGCAAATATAGCTCATATGATTGGACAAATCTTGGTTTTTTTTATCAGAAAAGTATTTGACAGCATCATTTTCCTGAAGTACCATTCATAATATTAGACGT
>NW_018477510.1:0-1481 GCF_002113885.1 Mizuhopecten yessoensis | reverse complement strand
TAGCCACCTTTCCCATTTTGCTGTATCTGTGTATATATTTCGGAACACATTTTTATGCATATATTCTTTTAAAATTTAGATTAACGTTTAAGCTCTAAATGGTGAGTATGTAGTGGTGTGTGAGTATGTAGTGAGTGAGTATGTAGTGTGTGAGTATGTAATATGTGAGTATGTAATGAGTGAGTATGTAATGTGTGAGTATGTAGCGAGTGAGTATGTAGTGTGTGAGTATGTAACGAGTGAGTATGTAATGTGTCAGTATATAATGTGTGAGTATGTATTGTGTGAGTATGTAGTGAGTGAGTATGTAGTGTGTGAGTATGTAGTGAGTGAGTATGTAGTGTGTGAGTATGCAGTGTATGAGTATGTACTGAGTGAGTATGTAATGTGTGAGTATGTAGTGTGTGAGTATGTAGTGAGTGAGTATGTAGTGTGTGAGTAAGTAGTGAGTATGTAATGTGACAGTATGAAATGAGTGAGTATGTAATGTGTCAGTATGTAGTGTGTGAGTATGTAACGAGTGAGTATGTAATGTGTGAGTATGTAATGAGTGAGTATGTAGTGTGTGAGTATGTAGTGACTGAGTATGTAGTGTGTGAGTATGTAGTGTGTGAGTATGTACTGTGTGAGTATGTAATGAGTGAGTATGTAGTGTGTCAGTATGTAGTGAGTATGTAGTGTGTGAGTATGTAATGCGTGAGTATGTAGTGAGTGAGAATGTAATGTGTGAGTATGTAGGGAGTAAGTATGCAATGTGTGAGTATAAGTGAGTGAGTATGTAGTGAGTGAGTATGTAGTGTGTGAGTATGTAACGAGTGAGTATGTAATGTGTCAGTATGTAATGTGTGAGTATGTAATGAGTGAGTATGTAGTGTGTGAGTATGCAGTGAGTATGTAGTGTGTGAGTATGTAGTGTGTGAGTATGTAGTGAGTGAGTATGTAGTGTGTGAGTATGTAGTATGTGAGTATGTAATGTGTGAGTATGTAGTGAGTGAGTATGTAGTGTGTGAGTATGTAGTGAGTGAGTATGTAGTGAGTGAGTATGTAACGAGTGAGTATGTAATGTGTCAGTATGTAATGTGTGAGTATGTAGTATGTGAGTATGTATTGAGTGAGTATGTAATGTGTCAGTATGTAATGTGTGAGTATGTAGTGAGTGAGTGAGTATGTAGTGTGTGAGTATGTAGTGTGTGAGTATGTAATGAGTGAGTATGTAGTGTGTGACTATGTAGTATATGAGTATGTAGTATGTGAGTATGTAGTTAGTGAGTATGTAATGTGCGAGTATGTAGTGAGTGAGTGAGTATGTAGTGTGTGAGTATGTAGTGTGTGANGTGAGTATGTAGTGTGTGAGTATGTAGTGAGTGAGTATGTAGTGTGTGAGTATGTAGTGAGTGAGTATGTAGTGTGTGAGTATGCAGTGTGTGAGTATGTACTGAGTGAGTATGTAGTGTGTGAGTATGTAGTGTGTGAGTATGTAG
>NW_018477509.1:0-1481 GCF_002113885.1 Mizuhopecten yessoensis | reverse complement strand
ACCTATCAATTCGGTATCCTTTAGCTGTTATATTCAACTGTTAATTTAAACTTCTGAAAATGTTTGTGCTCCGAATGTTTACCTGATTAAGCCGAATTGTATCTTTGTGTGATACATGTATGTAACGTTCACGATTAAATATATATTGTCAAAAGTGTGATATTGACTGTATATAGTGTAATATATATATTGATTACAGTTCAACATTTACTGTAGATAGTGTAATATTTACTGAAATGTAATACATACTATAAACATTGCAGTATTCACTCTAAAAAGTATACTATACTGTATCGTGTGTAACATGTATATAGTCTCCATAATTTGTTATATATATATTGAACACAACGTAGTATATAATGTAAACAGTGTTATATTTAATATGAAAGTGTAGTATACACTGTAAACAGTATAATGTTATATTTAAACAGTGTAATGTACTTTGTATACAGTGTTTCATAATATGTGTACAGTGTTGTAGGTAATATGTATAGGGTTATACATACTGTATGTTTGATAATTTTGTGCTATAGTTATTGTATACAATGTTGTAGGTAATATATACAGAGTTATAAAATATATACGTGACTACCAATATCTATAAATTACCTTCTCTATATAGGCCTATGCACTACTGTAAACGTTCCTATATTAACGCATTCAGATGCAGGAATTTAAGCTTTAAGCACGAACAGTACTTATACTAGACTAGATACCTCAACAGTGCATATTCAGTACTGTTTAAATGTATATTCGCGTCAATTATATGTTTTGAGATATTTAAATACACAAGTTCAATATTATCCCCTGAGACATTAACTTTTTCCCGAGGCAAAGCCGAGAGACATTCTTAATGTCAATGGGACAATAAAAGTGTTATTTCCCGAAATACCCATAAAATAACTGTTGTATTATGCCAACAACAAAACTATTCCATTTCCTTTGTAAAGATGCATGTAATAAAGCAAAGTCTGTCTCAATGAACAAATTTTATTATTATCATCAACAATTAACAACTTTATAATAACATTATCAACTTTAAACTGAGTTCAGTTTATGGATTTCTTTAATTATTGATGTTTATGTGAACAGTACAATTATTAAAACTGAACTTCTTTAAGCCAAAAATTCCGCGAAATCTTAATGAAGGTTTAATAAATCATATCAGGGAAATAGCTCTAATTTATATTTGCCAGATAAATAGTTTCTTGAAATGGGGGATTTTGAATAGTATTTCTATTTTCTACTTTGATATAGTATATAAACGAAGAAAGGTATAATAGTCAAATGTATATCATCATAAAGATTATATATACATAATATATATATACTTCAACTTCCATTGAAAGGATGTATACAACTTATATTACTCCGAGTGATTAGTCAATATTTCAGAAATGTCACGTGTTTACAAAAGTGGTGTGATCAACCATAAGGTCTCCACATGTGTGTCGCTGTAGGTCGAAAATCGAACGTTCTTC
>NW_018477508.1:0-1479 GCF_002113885.1 Mizuhopecten yessoensis | reverse complement strand
CATGATGAACTGTTCCAACCTTTGAATTGGAAGAGTTCAAATGTGCCTTTAGGGGTGAATGAATTAAAGAAGAGATTTATGTCTGGTAATCATGGCTAGTGTACTTCCTGTGAAGTGGATAATATATATAATGTATATAATCTATAATGTCCTTCTGAAAATAACAACTGGTTGAAGTTGTACAACTTCTTCTATCATAAATTTGATTTTTGTTTTTGCTAATGATTTGGATGCTTATTACATATATTATTTGATAAAAAGGTTACAATATGACCCTTTACAAACCGAGATTACATTTTATTTTTGTTATTTCTGATGATTTTGATGCTTATTACACATCCTATGTGATAAAATGGTTATAATATATGACCCTTTCCATATCCATCCCTGTTTCAACCCTTGATCCATATATAAGCCCTTGGGTATCCCACCCTCTTGAGCTGATAAGGAAATCTTGTGCTGATACAGGGTAGGATATAGAAGGCTGTATAATAACCTTTAATTGTGCACACCTGTCTCTTGATCGTTTCCAGCTGGCAGGTAAAACTCTCCCATATGGTTGTCTGCATACACATCCCATTTAGAATGCACTAGCTATATATAGCTGGCCTAGTTTCGCTTCATTGATTTCATCATAAGTAAGTTTAAGGATTGACTAGTTTATCAAATACACAATATACAAGTGTAAGCTTCGCTTTTGATTTAAGAACTTGCTGAAAGAGTCCGTCCTTCAATTATAGTGATGTTTTCTTTCAGCCCTAGACAACTGTACAGATTTAAAATAAGAATTTTCTCAGTCCTAACATATATACGTAATTGACATATTAGGGCTAAGAATTATCTTAAGTCTATTATAGACTTATTTGTAATCCTAATTCAAACATGTACATTATATTGCTCACATTCAAATCAGTTCAATTAGGTACATAATTATATATCTAACAGCCCTCCCAACGCCCCCCCAAAAAAAGTGTGTTTATGTATTGCCTTCACCTTTCCTGGCAGTTTCTGAGTCATGTATTTGAATAATTTCTTACAGATTTTTATCAATTTAATTTATGTATTAGGCCTATGTCAATATATCTCATAGTTATACTCATCAGCTCCACATTTTTAGACATTTACTTTTGTAAGTAGATGTGTGTAAGATTGCTTTTATGAATATGTCAGGATATGTTGATTTAATCTTGATTTATTTCAAATGAGATTTATGAAATGATAAATTAAATCTGAGAACTTTTCATTTTATATAAACCTTTGATTGCATAAATCTCATAATTACCCGTGTACAGGTATGAATTGAAACAACATATTTTGTCTCTTTTTTCACATGATCAAGAGTTTTAGTGAATATTGCAATAAACGTGTACATTATACATTTTCCAGGTCAATCTCAATGTCTTAATAACTCAATTCACCTCTAAAGACACATTGGAACTCCTCCAATTCAAAGGTTGGAATAGTTCATTATGAAATTCC
>NW_018477507.1:0-1479 GCF_002113885.1 Mizuhopecten yessoensis | reverse complement strand
TTTATCTCAATTCACAGTCAGAATTTCAAACACCTATGGTTAAACTGTACATTTCATATTTTCCTTGGATCAATTTTTCTGTAAATGTTCATGTGCTCTCCAGATTCGTAAAGTTTTTAAATTACATGTGTAATGTGTAATAAGGTGGTACCATATACAATGTATGCACTTCATGTTAACACGGATAATCTAAAAGTTGTCGCAACAAATGCCAAATCTCTGGTGTGAAGTCTCCCAGGAGCTACATGTCAATGAGATGGTACTAGTTTAAATATGTTGTTATCCCTTTCATGAGGGATGTGAAATAACATCCATTTTCATCCAAATTTATATAAACATCTGGTCAACTGTTAAAAGTAGAATTAGTAATTATAATCGCCTGATTCATACTCAATTGGTAGAGCATTACTCTACTTCCCGTTGCACAAGATCCATACTTGAATGAGTGAATTTCAATTTTATTGCTTTTATTAATTCATGCAAACTTATGGTATATTTTTTTTTGAATTTGATGCAAAGATTACTAATACTTCCGAAAATGATGAATTTGCATCTCATTTCAGCTGTATGTACCCAAAGCTGTATGAATGGAGGTCGTTGTGTTGGAAATGACCGTTGTTCTTGTTCCTATGGATTTTCTGGTCGGAGGTGTGAACATGGTAAGGGCAGCCAAGTAGACATGACCTTGGTTAAGGATAAGTACAATGATCCACAGATATGAATGTACTATATAAATTATGTGTAAAACAGTATGTTAAAGTTAATTCTCTGAAACACATTGTTAATGAAAGAATAGAAAATATTGAATTTGAATCTTAAATTAATTCTTTTAAATTTACAATTTAAGTCAATTGATAACATATCTTATATCCAATCAGAGAAACACTTTTGTTGCCAATCTAGGGGAAATGTCGGAATGACTGATGTATTAGCATTTGTTTATATATATATATATCAAGATATAAAGATGTACAGTTTTGACAGGTTATATTATATAGGATTTCAATAGAAACATGTACACTGGTGGTAGTGTCAATTTTAGTGGTGTCAGGATCATGTATGTATTCAGTGAATTATAGACTGTTACATGATTGACTTATTTCTGTTTTATCAAGGTTATCTGTATTGTTAGATTACAGAACTGGACCCTGTTTTACTCAAATCTCGGACAACATGTGCCGTGGTCAGCTGACCGGAGTTGTGTGTACTAAGGCCCTGTGCTGTGCCACTATAGGCAAGGCCTGGGGAAAGCCCTGTGAGCAGTGTCCCTTACATTCTCAGCCTTGTCGTAGGGGCTACATTCCTAATTTACAAGCTCAAAACTGTCAGGGTAAGAAAACTTTAACAAGATTTTAAATTGAAAAAAAACATTACTTTGCATTGATTCTTGGAGTATTTTAAGTTTTTAGTGTATTTAGTACCACTAATCAGTTATTAACTCATTCACCCCTGAAGACACATTTGAACTTTTCCAAGTCA
>NW_018477506.1:0-1479 GCF_002113885.1 Mizuhopecten yessoensis | reverse complement strand
AGCCCTATCTGTAGGGAGTAGGGAACCAGTGTACAGCCCTATCTGAAGGGAGTAGGGAACAAGTGTATAGTCCTATCTGTAGGGAGTAGGGAACTAGTGTACATCCCTATCTGTAGGGAGTAGGGAACCAGTGTATAGCCCTATCTGTAGGAAGTAGGGAACCAGTGTACAGCCCTATCTGTAGGGAGTAGGGAACTAGTGTACAGCCCTATCTGTAGGGAGAAGGTAACCAGTGCACATCCCTATCTGTAGGGTATAGGAAACCAGTGTACAGCCCTATCTGTATGGAATAGGGAACTAGTGTACAGCCCTATCTGTAGGGTATAGGGAACCAGTGTACAGCCCTATCTGTAAGGAGTAGGGAACTAGTGTATAGCCCTATCTGTAGAGAGTAGGGAACCAGTGTACAGCCCTATCTGTAGGGTGTAGGGAACCAGTGTACAGCCCTATCTGTAGGGAGTAGGGAACTATTGTACAGCCCTATCTGTAGGGAGTAGGGAACTATTGTACAGCCCTTTCTGTAGGGAGTAGGGAACTATTGAACAGCCCTATCTGTAGGGTATAGGGAACAAGTGTACAGCCCTATCTGTAGGGATTAGGGAACTATTGAACAGCCCTATCTGTAGGGTATAGGGAACCAGTGTACAGCCCTATCTGTAGGGAGTAGGGAACCAGTATACAACCATATCTGTAGGGAGTAGGGAATTAGTGTACAGCCCTATCTGTAGGGAGTAGGGAACTTGTGTACAGCCCGATCTGTAGGGAGTAGGGAACTAGTGTACAGCCCGATCTGTAGGGAGTATGGAACTAGTTTACAGCCCTNGTGGGGAACTAGTGTACAGCCCTATCTGTAGGGAATGGGGAACTAGTGTACAGCCCTATCTGTAGGGAGAAGGGAACCAGTGTACAGCCCGATCTGTAGGGAGTAGGGAACCATTGTACAGTCCGATCTGTAGGGAGTAGGAAACCTGTGTACAGCCCTATCTGTAGGGTATAGAGATCCAGTGTACAGTCCGATCTGTAGGGAGTAGGGAACTAGTTTACAGCTCTATCTGTATGCAATAGGGAATAAGTGTTCAGCCCTATCTGTAGGGAGTAGGGAACCAGTGTACAGCCCTATCTGTATGGAATAGGGAACTAGTGTACAGCCCTATCTGTATGGAATAGGGAACTAGTGTACAACCCTATCTGTAGAGAGTAGGGAACTATTGTACAGCCCTATCTGTAGAGAGTAGGGAACTAGTGTACAGCCCTATCTGTAGGGAGTAGGGAGCTAGTTTACAGCTCTATCTGGATGCAATAGGGAATAAGTGTGCAGCCCTATCTGTAGGGAGGGAACTAGTGTACAGCCATATCTGTGTGGAATAGGGAACTAGTGTACATCCATATCTGTAGGGAGTAGGGAACAAGTGTACCGCCCAATCTGTAGGGAAAAGGGAACCAGTGAACAGCCCTATCTGTAGGGTGTAGGGAACTAGT
>NW_018477505.1:0-1478 GCF_002113885.1 Mizuhopecten yessoensis | reverse complement strand
TAATAAATACCGATGCAATTTAGTCATCATTAATATTGTCCAAGTAATTTAATTTAGGTTAAGTTATGTTTCCCTCTTTCATCTCATAGTTAATTCTGATTTTAAAAAACTATCTATGGAAGACATTGTGTCTAATATGATATATGGTGCGCAAAGGCTAGCGTTTCTATAGTACAAGTGGTACCATTTGTTTTAGTTTTTGAAAGCTTCCAGTCGGTTTTTGATAAATAATTGTAATGTTGAATACATTAGTCTGTATTATAATCACCTCAAATTTAAACAAATATGTTGAAACCTATGTCCTGAAATGACCTTAAGTGTTGATAGGACATTTTACCCTGAACAACCAACCATTGTTGAGAACTGATACTATACTAGGGTTGAAGTCCTTAAACGTAGCAGGGGAGGTAACTCTTATTTATTCATGTCGCCAAAATACTGCATACATGGATGCACATGAGAGCTTTCGTTTGATACGCATATAATAATATGCGTACGTTCCTACATTCGTACGTTCTTACATGTAACGATATTTACTAGCTATTTGCTAACAGTACAAACAATATATGCTAAAAAATAATTAATAAGTGTCGGTATGTATATGTCTAACACAGCAAAAGTGTGTCTGCATTGTAGTACAGGTAAAATTGTATTATACACAGATAACATAGATTGTTTGTAAAATAAACACCACAGGCTAGGGTACAATATCACATTTGTCCATTACACTCACCCAGTGAACAATTATTTACACGGAAGACACAAACTCCTCTCCCAACAGCAACCGTGTTTTTTGTCACACCTCGAATCCGTCTCTCACCTAACGTGGGGTACATGTCTTATCCGTAATTCATCTATTTTTAAATCATGCCTATAAATACTAAAACAGGTTTCAACCGGATGTGTTGCTCAGGAACATTCAATAATCTTGAGCAAAATAAGAAAAAGTAGAAGACGATAGATATATGTATTTCATATCCATAGACCAGTTCCTACTTGATTACAATGGCCCAGCAAGTCGAGACATGTTCAGGCGTGTGTTGGGCATTATCGTCAGCCATATTGAAAACCTATCTATTACGCATGTACTCAATCTATGTCTGTGCATAAAATTAATGATACAAAACATGTATTATATCAAATAAAGGTTACCTTGTTCAAGCAAAATGTCTGCGGAATTAATCCATGACACATGTAGTTTTAAACCCACTAAATTTACCATAGAACATGTATATAATCTATTATAGGTCATGACAGTATATTTACACATGTGTGCATACGGTACTGTATGCACACACCAGTAAAGACCTACCAGCCCCTTCAGCTTGAACAGTTACATAATTAGACGCCAGTGTTGTTTTGGAACTTTCTTTAAAAACAATGGGGTGAGGGGGGAGACGAAAAGACAATAAACTTAATTGTATGCGACCTGTCTGGACTTGTCCTTTCATGTTCAAACATTATGTATGTCCGACATA
>NW_018477504.1:0-1478 GCF_002113885.1 Mizuhopecten yessoensis | reverse complement strand
AGGGTAGCAAACACCAGTTAATCATGAGACCAGTAGACAGTCATAGTAGACAGTCATAAGGTAGCAAACACCAGTTTATAATGTGAGTGGTCAACAGTCGTAGCGTAGCAAACACCAGTTTATTACGTAACAAGTCCACAGTCGTCCAGATGCCCAAGGCTAGCAAAACATTTCAATACCGGTAGTTCAGAGCTAGCAAAAGATTTCAATATTTTCTATGAAAATATTATCTGGGGTTGTGGAATTTTAGCAAATTTGCCTACAGGCTTTTTCTCCTAATATGAAACTGCACATTCCTTAACATCATATAAAGCCAGTGGTGTAAAACTGTCTTACCCTTGAGGTCGACGCGTCCAAAAGGGTCGATCCAGATGGGGTTACCTTCCTTGTCAAAGCCACAACTGCCACCGGTCAGGTATTTATTGATAACGTGTGGAATCACCAAACACTCCAGCATTGTGTCCGCTCCTGTTTTCTTTCTCCAACTAACATCCTGATAATTGCATACAAGGGGCATTAAGATCTACATATAATTTTTGTTAAAAATCAGATTTAAAGGAGACTGAAAAATAAATTGGATTCAGGGTATATATGTGTGTGTATAGGGCTATAGCATGCATAGGTCTTTATCATTTGTGTACCATATTCACTGTAATTAGCACACAGCACGTAGGCCTCAATATTGAAACCACTACCCAATGGAGGAGGGCTAGTGGTAACAGCATGTCAAACGCCTTAACTTCTCAGCCACTGCGGCCCTTTTTCATTAAATATAGCATGAATGAAGATATGAACAAATGAATCAAAAAACAGATACTTACAGTAAAAGATAAACTAAAATTAATGATACATATGTTATAACTGTACCTTATTACCATCTGACAACCTCATAAAGAACAACAATATTTGTATTTTTTTCAGAGGCACAAAAATTGACATGCAGAAATTTGCATGTGAGAATTATTTTAAGTAGCAAATTCTTAAAAATAACATGTATTTTGCTAGTACATGTAGATAGGTGTTAGTTTCAGACCCTTATAGAGACTTAAATTTGAATACTGACTTTCATTGACTGCATAACCGTGCTGTACAAAATTTATCCCAAGAGTTTCATCCAGGATCAAATTATAAAAGTTTGATGTTCCATAACTAAACTTCAACAAAAAATACAGCTATAACTCACATTTCTTAGCATTTCTTCTGACTTCTTAAGGTCAAAATTCCTTGCTGAAAAATGAAACAGAATAGACAATTGAAAATCTACATTTATTTTATTTGACAAATTTATCATAACTTTGCTTTTGAACTGCCTACATACCCTATGTATACATTTTGTGTATTAAATCTGGAGTACAATTACTCTATGCTTTGTATCAGATCAGTGTATCCTATAGACATGTATACACACTGGTGGCAAACCACAGACAAGATGTTACAGATGGAGGGACATCATCATATACACTATAACGTGTGTACTG
>NW_018477503.1:0-1478 GCF_002113885.1 Mizuhopecten yessoensis | reverse complement strand
ATACACCTGATTACTGCACTAAACAACTGACTACTGAACCAAACAGCTCATTACTGAACCAAACACCTGACTACTGAACTAAACTCCTGACTACTGAACCAAACACCTGACTACTGACCCAAACACCTGACTACTGAACCAAACACCTGACTACTGAACCAAACACCTAACTATTGAACTAAACACCTGACTACTGAACCAAACCCCTTACGACTGACCCAAACACCTGACGACTGAACCAAAAACCTGACTTCTGAACCATACACCTGATTACTGCACTAAACACTCGACTACTGAACCAAACACCTGACTACTGAACCAAACACCTTACTACTGACCCAAACACCTGACGACTGAACCAAACGCCTGACTTCTGAACCATACACCTGATTACTGCACTAAACACTCGACTACTGAACCAAACACCTGACTACTGAACTAAACTCCTGACTACTGACCCAAACACCTGACTACTGAACCATCCACCTGATTACTGCACTAAACACTTGACTACTGAACCAAACACCTGACTACTGAACTAAACTCCTGACTACTTAACCAAACACCTGACTACTGACCCAAACACCTGACGACTGACCCAAACACCTGACTACTGAACCAAACACCTGACTATTGAACTAAACACCTGACTACTGAACCAAACCCCTTACGACTGACCCAAACACCTGACGACTGAACCAAACACCTGACTACTGAACCAAACGCCTGACTACTGAACTAAACACCTGACTACTGAATCAAACACCTGACTACTGAACCAAACACCTGACGACTGAACCAAACACCTGACTTCTGAACCATACACCTGATTACTGCACTAAACACTCGACTACTGAACCAAACACCTGACTACTGAACTAAACTCCTGACTACTGACCCAAACACCTGACTACTGAACCATACGCCTGATTACTGCACTAAACACCTGACTACTGAACCAAACAGCTCATTACTGAACCAAACACCTGACTACTGAACTAAACTCCTGACTACTGACCCAAACACCTGACTACTGAACCATACGCCTGATTACTGCACTAAACACCTGACTACTGAACCAAACAGCTCATTACTGAACCAAACACCTGACTACTGAACTAAACACCTGACTACTGAATCAAACACCTGACTACTGAACCAAACACCTGACGACTGAACCAAACACCTGACTTCTGAACCATCCACCTGATTACTGCACTAAACACTTGACTACTGAACCAAACACCTGACTACTGAACTAAACTCCTGACTACTGACCCAAACACCTGACTACTGAACCATACGCCTGATTACTGCACTAAACACCTGACTACTGAACCATACACCTGATTACTGCACTAAACACCTGACTACTGAACCAAACACCTTACGACTGACCCAAACACCTGACGACTGAACCAAACACCTGACTTCTGAACCATACACCTGATTACTGCACTAAACACTTGACTACTGAA
>NW_018477502.1:0-1478 GCF_002113885.1 Mizuhopecten yessoensis | reverse complement strand
AGTAACGTTATCAAACGTGTGAATGTATGTAACATTATCAAACGTGTGTCTGTAAGTAACGTTATCAAACGTGTATCAGTACGTAACGTTATCAAATGTTTGTCAGTAAGTAACGTTATCAAACGGGTGTGTTTATGTAACATTATCAAACGTGTGTCTGTATGTAACGCTATCAAACGTGTGTCTGTATGTAACATTATCAAATGTTCAAACGTGTGTCTGTATGTAACATTATCAAATGTTCAAACGTGTGTCTGTATGTAACATTATCAAATGTTCAAACGTGTGTCTGTATGTAACATTATCAAATGTTCAAACGTGTGTCTGTATGTAACACTATCAAACGTGTGTCTGTATGTAACGCTATCAAACGTGTGTCTGTATGTAACATTATCAAATGTTTGTCAGTAAGTAACGTTATCAAACGTGTATCAGTACGTAACGTTATCAAATGTTTGTCAGTAAGTAACGTTATCAAACGTGTGTGTCAGTATGTAAAATTATCAAACGTGTGTCTGTATGTAACATTATCAAATGTTTGTCAGTAAGTAACGTTATCAAACGTGTGTGTCAGTATGTAACATTATCAAACGTGTGTCTGTATGTAACGCTATCAAACGTGTGTCTGTATGTCACGCTATCAAAAGTGTGTTTGTATGTAACGCTATCAAACGTGTGTCTGTATGTAACGCTATCAAACGTGTGTCTGTATGTCACGCTATCAAACGTGTGTTTGTATGTAACGCTATCAAACGTGTGTCTGTAAGTAACGTTATCAAACGTGTGTCTGTATAGAACGTTATCAAACGTGTGTCTGTATGTAACGCTATCAAACATGTGTCTGTATGGAACGTTTNTGTATGTAACGCTATCAAACGTGTGTCTGTATGTAACGTTATCAAACGTGTGTCTGTATGTAACATTATCAAACGTTTGTCTGTATGTTATTTTATCAAACGTGTGTCTGTATGTAACGTTATTAAACGTGTGTCAGTAAGTAACGTTATCAAACGTGTGTCAGTATGTAACGTTATCAAATGTTTGTCAGTAAGTAGCCTTATCAAACGTGTGTATTTATGTAACATTATCAAACGTGTGTCTGTATGTAACGTTATCAAACGTGTGTCTATAAGTAACGTTATAAACGTGTGTCAGTATGTAACGTTATCAAATGTATGTCACTAAGTAACGTTATCAAACGTGTGTCTGTATGTAACGTTATCTAACGTTTATCTGTAAGTAACGTAATCAAACGTGGGTCAGTATGTAACGTTATCAAATGTTTGTCAGTAAGTAACGTTATAAAACGTGTGTATTTATGTAACGTTATCAAACGTGTGTCAGTATATAACGTTGTCAAACGTGTGTCTGTAAGTAACGTTATCAAACATGTGTCAGTATGTAACGTTATCAAACGTATGTCTGTATGTAATATTATCAAACGTTTGTCTGTATGTAACATTATCAAACCTGTGTCA
>NW_018477501.1:0-1478 GCF_002113885.1 Mizuhopecten yessoensis | reverse complement strand
TGATTAGCTTTTATGTATTATCACTTGTCGTACAGCAACATGGTAATGAGTGATTGGCTTTTATGTATTATCACTTGAAGCTGTAAGTGTCTTACACGTTTGACTGTAAAAAAGTAGCAATTCCGTTTTAAAAAGTTCGCATATTCTACCCTCTCAAAAGTATATTTTCCTGTTAAGTCATTTTACATTAGAGTTTTCCTCGCCATTTTTTCGTCGTTGAATGCCCAGCCATCTAAACTGCTAAGATCCTTAAACTTGTAAATATTAGCTCAAAAACAAAAAATATCAGGGATGGCCGAACTTGCTCCGGTCTCCCGTATGTAGATTTTTTATATTATTGATGATTGGTAAAAATGTATTCACAATATAATTTTTGGATCAATGACGCCATTTTCTTCCAGTCAAAGCTGAAGCAGATATTTGTCCTTGTGCGTAACGTATATGATGGGTTGGTGGCGCAGTGGATAGCGCGCTCGTCTTCACCAAGATGGCCGGATTCAATCCCGGTCACCTGCCCGACCACGCGGAATTTCTCCGGATACTCCAGCTTCCTCCCATATTAAAAATTAAAACCTCTGTGTGCTTCCGTCAGGGCACAAAAAGAATGACTGAGATAAGCTGGAAGAAAACTGTTTGGTAATTACTAAAGAAAAAAGTGCATACTACATATTTGACGATTGGTCTAAATAAATGTATAGAGATGTTAGTTAAAACATGAAATTGAAAAAAGAAAACATTGTAATACTTTGATGTAACTGAAATTGTCTTGATATGGATATGTTGTCTCAATTATTAAATTTCCATTTTTTTAACTGTCACCGAGGTTTGACAGGTAATGATGCCAACCAAATTGACAGTTTCTGTCTGTAACTAATTATAAATCAGCACGCGTGATGAAAAAGTAACACGTTGCACTTGGGTTGGTCGTCTGGAGAATTCATGTTAATTCCGTCATCAATGCATTTCCCATTGCTCCTTTTATGAGTGGTGATGCATAAATAATGTAAAGATTATATCCAGACTTTCAAAAATGTCAATTATTTCATTCATATTCTCATTAAACGGAAATCAAAAGCTGACGAAATTTTAAATCATCTCTTTTTTGAAGATATCTCCCGGTAGAAAAAACAACAGAACCGGGTCGATGACAAAAAAGATCTTCAGAAAATATCGGCATTTTTACTTTTCGCGCCTGTGGAAAAAACTGAAATAAAAATAAAAGTCTTGAGCACCGACAAAGAGATAAAAGCAACGGACATCAGTTCCAGAATTTTTAGCTTATTTTTCGTCCTTCCGGAAATAACCGATAAAGGCCGATGGATTGTGACGTGCTTGTGACGTCATAGTATGATAATCTCTGAACGAAGTTTCATGCCTGTTAGTATCACATTTTATGTGATAAACTTTTTTCACTCAGAATGTATATGATTATGAGGGGATGTCCTGTACTCTGATTGGAGGTATGAGATTCGTTGTCT
>NW_018477500.1:0-1477 GCF_002113885.1 Mizuhopecten yessoensis | reverse complement strand
CGTCAGTAGGTAAACCACATCAGTAAGAATCGGGTATTACGTCAACATATATTGGGTACACGTCAGTAAGAATGGGGTAAACCACATCAGTAAGAATCGAGTATTGCCTCAAAATATATCATTTTAGCTAAATTTGATAGTTGAAGTATATGTTTCCTTTGTCTCGATTGCCAAATCAATACGCAGGGGCCTTGGATAAAATGGCTGTATTATTACTTATCAATATCGTTAGAGAACGCTTCGTGTTATATAGAAATATCTTCTTCGTCAGTAATATATGAAATCATTTTTTCAGGGCCTTGCCCTGTGAGCAAAGAATCTCACGTGAACTATAAATATGTATTTGTGCATAAGTGCACGCGCAAAACTAAACAGACCTTGAGAAAAATAATAAAACGTCTCATAATTGTTAATGAGTAATGTAGATTCATGGCAGCAGCCTGGCGACCTTGTCTACATGTTTTAGTAGTGCTTAGTAATGGTTTCCGCACCAGGGGTCAAGGACCACTTAGCCCACAAACTATCGTCGTTCCTAATGCAATTGTATCATAATCAAATGAAATAGACATTAGACATAGAGATATGTCAGAGGTTTGAACTTAATCATTTAATATTAGTCAGCTATAGAAATATCATAGGCAGGTTGAAGAAGACTGTGGGAACGTTATAATTTTATGCTTGTCATCATGATATTCGGTAATATTACATATTGTCTAGTTTTCCTTGATTCTAATTGGCTAATCCTTGGTCTCAGGTTCGCCGATATCAAGCGGATCGACCCCATGTTTCTATGTTTGTCTTGGACGTGACCAAATCAACCTCGTATTTCTAAATTTGCATCCAGATATTTCGTTCGAAATATGAAATATTGCATTGGTATTCTCTTGCTCTTTTAGAGGGTTTTAATATAAATATGAATATGAACACTGTCTTTACACAGCTGCGTTGATGAGCATATTTAATCATTATGAAATAACATAATTAGCCATAGGCGTTACATTGACAGATTGTGAATATCCTATTCATATGTGTTTTGTGTAAAGATCTCAATCTGAGAAAGTCAGAAATAAGTTATATATCACAGTATAGAATAATACCCCGAAAACACAGACGAGAGGTTCTGGTGATATATTGTACGATGGAGACCTCTGGGAAAAACCAAGGAATAGAAAGTATAGACACTAAAGAATAGCAGAGATGCTATAAAAGAAAACTGCAGATTTGTAAGGAATTCCACATAAATCGTCTTGTACCATCAAGCAATGGAATACAGCATGCGAATTTTCCTCCGACATACCTGGACATTTAATGCCGCCACGGAAAGCCGGTTACCCCTCGGAGACCAAGTCCCAAAAAACCCTCTAGTCCTAAATAAAACCCTAAAAATTCAAGGCTCCTGAAGAAAACTTTGTGAGCCGATTTCACTAGGGAAACCAAGCTCCAAATAAATCTGGAGTTCTAATGCCCCCACCAACAC
>NW_018477499.1:744-1477 GCF_002113885.1 Mizuhopecten yessoensis | reverse complement strand
AGGAATAAAACATGTCACTGAGTCAATACACAGGAATTAAACATGACATTGAGTCAACACACAGCAATAAAACATGACATTGTGTCAATACACAGCAATAAAACATGTCACTGAGTCAAGACACGGCAATAAAACATGTCACTGAGTCAACACACAGGGATAAAATATGACATTTAGTCAACAGTCAGGAATAAAACATGTCAACATTGAGTCAACACACAGGAATAAAACATGAAATTGAGTCAACAGTCAGGAATAAAACATGTCACTGAGTCAACAGTCAGGAATAAAACATGTCACTGAGTCGGCACACAGAAATAAAACATGTGACTGAGTCAACACACCGGAATAAAACATGTCTCTGAGTCAACACACGGGGATAAAACATGTCACTTATTCAACACACAGCAATAAAACATGTCACTGAGTCAACACAAAGGAATAAAACATGTCATTGAGTCCACACACAGGAATAAAAAATGTCACTGGGTCGACACACAGGAATAAAACATGTCAGTGAGTCAACACACAGGAATAAAAAATGTCACTGGGTCGGCACCCAGGACTAAAACATGTCACTGAGTCGACACACAGGAATAAAACATGTCATTGAGTCAACACACAGGAATAAAAAATGTCACTGGGTCGGCACACAGGACTAAAACATGTCACTGAGTCGGCACACAGGAATAAAACATGTCACTGAGTCAACACACAGGAATAAAACATGTCA
>NW_018477499.1:0-557 GCF_002113885.1 Mizuhopecten yessoensis | reverse complement strand
TGAGTCAACACACAGGAATAAAACATGTCACTGAGTCGGCACACATGAATAAAACATGTCACTGGGTCGGCACACACGAATAAAACAGGTCACTGAGTCAACACACAGGAATAAAACATGTCATTGAGTCAACACACAGGAATAAAACATGTCACTGAGTCGGCACACATGAATAAAACATGTCACTGGGTCGGCACACAGGAATAAAACATGTCCCTGAGTTGGCACACAGGAATAAAACATGTCATAGGGTCGGCACACAGGAATAAAACATGTCACTGAGTCAACACACAGGAATAAAACATGTCCCTGAGTGGGCACACAGGAATAAAACATGTCATTGAATCAACACACAGGAATAAAACATGTCACTGGGTCGGCAAACAGGAATAAAACATGTCCCTGAGTTAGCACACAGGAATAAAACATGTCACTGGGTCAGCACACAGGAATAAAACATGTCACTAAGTCAACACACAGGAATAAAACATGTCACTGAGTCGGCAAACATCAATAAAACATGTCACTGGGTCGGCACACAGGAATAAAACATGTCA
>NW_018477498.1:0-1476 GCF_002113885.1 Mizuhopecten yessoensis | reverse complement strand
CATCACCACCATCACCACCATCACCACCATCACCACCAACACCACAACCACCACCAACACCACCACCATCACCACCAACACCACCAACACCACCACCTCCTCCAACACCAACACCAACACCACCATCACCATAACCATCACCACCATCACCACCACCACCACCACCACCACCAACACCACAACCACCACCAACACCACCACCACCACCACCACGACCACCAACACCACCACCACCACCACCACGGCCACCACCCCCACCACCACCACCACCACCACCACCACCATCACCACCATCACCACCATCACCACCACCACCACAACCACCACCAACACCACCACCATCACCACCAACACCACCAACACCCCCACCTCCTCCAACACCAACACCAACACCACCACCACCATAACCATCACCACCATCCCCACCAACACCACCACCACCACCACCATCACCACCATCACCACCATCACCACCACCACCACCACCACCACCACCACCACCACCACCATTTCCACCTCCAACACCACAATCATTCCCGTCACCATCACCATTACTATCCACATCACCATTTCCACCACCATCATCACCACAAACAACCAACATCAACTCCACCACCACCGCCACTTTCACCATCATTACCATATCCAACACCACCACCAACACCACCACCTTCATCATCATCAACACCAACATCACCACCACCACCATTATCATTACCACTACTATCATCATTACCACCACTATCATCATCACCATCACCATCACCATCACCACCATCAACATCACCACCATAACCTCCACCACCACCATCACCATCACTATCACCGCCATAACCACCATCATCACAACCACCATCACCAATACCACCATCACCACCACCATAATCACCATCACCACCATCATCACCATCACAACCACAACCATCACCATCACCACCATCACCACCATCATCATCACCATCACAACCACAACCATCCCCATTACCCCCCCCATCACCATCACCATCACATTCATCGCCATCACCATCACAATCATCGCCATCACCACCATCACTACACCAGACACTTATCACCACAACTCACCACCAACACAGCCCCCCCTGCCACTCCCACCACCATCACTATCCCCGCCATAACCCCCATCACCACAACCACCATCACCACAACCACCATCACCAATACCACCATCCCCGCCACCATAATCACCATCCCCACCATCACCCCCCTCACACCCACAACCATCACCATTACCACCTTCCTAACCATCACCACCACCACCAACACCTTTAACACATCCAACGCTACCACCACCACCAACACAGCCACCACTGCCACTACCACCACCATCACTACCATAACCACCTCCAACACCATCACCATCACCACCACCACCACCATCACCACCAACACTACCACCACCATTACCATTACCATCATAATCATCATCATTATCATCATCATCATCATCCCACCTTC
>NW_018477497.1:0-1476 GCF_002113885.1 Mizuhopecten yessoensis | reverse complement strand
GCATGGTATCTAGTAGATATAACTTTAACTTGATGTGACACACACGATGAACACTGACCTATACACTGTATTACCTGGTAGATATTACTATAACTTGATATGACACACACTATTTACACTGACCTGTATAGTATCTGGTAGATATTACTTTAACTTGATGTGACACACACCATGTACACTGACCTGTATGGTATCTAGTAGATATAACTTTAACTTGATGTAACACACACTATGTACACTGACCTATACACTGTATTATCTGGTTGATATTACTTTAACTTGATGTGACACACACCATGTACGTTGACCTGTATAGTATCTGGTAGGTATAACTTTCTCTTGATGTGACACACACCATGTACACTGACTTGTATAGTATCTGGTATATAGGACTTTCTGTTGATGTGACACACCGCATGTACACTGACCTGTATATTATTTAGTAGATATTAATTTCACTTGATGTGACACACACCATGTACACTGGCCTGTATAGTATCTAGTAGATATTACATCCACTTGATGTGACACACACCATGTACAATGACCTGTATATTATCTGATAGATATAACTTTCTGTTGATGTGACACACACCATGTTCATTGACCTATATAGTATCTGGTAGATATTACTTTCCCTTAGGTAATGTGACACACACCATGTAAATTGACCTGTATATTATCTGGTAGATATATCTTTCACATGATGTGACACACAGCATGTACACGGACCTGTATAGTATCTGGTAGATATTACTTTGACTTGATGTGACACACACCATGTACACTGACCTGTATATTATCTGGTAGATATTACTTTAACTTGGTATGACACACACCATGTACATTGACCTGTATATTATCTGATATATATAACTTTCTGTTGATATGACACACACAATGTACACTGACCTATATAGTATCTGATAGATATAACTTTCTGTTGATATGACACACAATGTACACTGAACTATATAGTATCTGGTAGATATTACTTTCTGTTGATATGACACACACAATGTACACTGACCTATATATTATCTGATAGATATAACTTTCTGTTGATATGACACACAATGTACACTGAACTATATAGTATCTGATAGATATAACTTTCTGTTGATATGACACACACAATGTACACTGACCTATACAGTATCTGGTAGATATTACTTTCCCTTAGGTAATGTGACACACACCCACCATGAACACTGACCTGTATAGTATCTAATAGATGTTATGCCTCTTGATGTGACACACACCATGTACTCTGACCTGTATATTATCTAGTAATTATTATTTTCTGTTGATGTGACACACACCATGAACACTGACCTGTATAGTATCTAATAGATGTTATACCTCTTGATGTGACACACACCATGTACACTGACCTGTATATTATCTAGTAATTATTATTTTCTGTTGATGTGACACACACCATGCACACTGACCTGTATATTATCTAGTAGATAT
>NW_018477496.1:0-1475 GCF_002113885.1 Mizuhopecten yessoensis | reverse complement strand
TTCGTAAAAAGCGTGTTAATCTGTGCTGGGAATCACAAAACCGATATCATGTAAAGGGAGACATCGTAAAAATCGTGTTTATCTGTGCTGGGAATCACAAACCCGATTTCATGTTAAGGAATATTTCGTAAAAAGCGTGTTTTATCTGTGCTGGGAATCAAAAACCTGATTTCATGTTAAGGGAGAGATCGCAAAAAGCGTGTTAATCTGTGCTGGGAATCACAAGACTGATTTCATGTTAACGGAGAGTTCGTAAAAAAGCGTGTTTATCTGTGCTTGGAATCACAAACCCGATTTCATGTTAAGGGAGAGATCGTAAAAAGCGTGTTAATCTGTGCTGGAAATCACAAACCCGATTTCATGTTAAGGAAGAGATCGCAAAAAGCGTGTTAATCTGTGCTGGGAATCACAAGACTGATTTCATGTTAAGGGAGATTTCGTAAAAAAGCGTGTTTTATCTTTGCTTGGAATCACAAATCCGATTTCATGCTAAGGGAGAGATCGTAAAAAGCGTGTTTATCTGTGCTGGGAATCACAAACCCGATTTCATGTTAAAATTCGTAAAAAGCGTGTTAATCTGTTCTGGGAATCACAAAACCGATTTCATGTGAAGGAATAATTCGTAAAAAGCGTGTTAATCTGTTATGGGAATCACAAAACCGATTTCATGTTAAGGCAGAGATCGCAAAAAGCGTGTTAATCTATTGTGCTGGAAATCACAAACCCGATTTCATGTTAAGGAATAATTCGTTAAAAGCGTGTTAATCTGTTCTGGGAATCACAAAACCGATTTCATGTTAAGGAAGAGATCGCAAAAAGCGTGTTAATCTATGCTGGGAATCACAAGACTGATTTCATGTTAAGGGAGATTTCGTAAAAAAGCGTGTTTTATCTGTGCTTGGAATCACAAACCCGATTTCATGCTAAGGGAGAGATCGTAAAAAGCGTGTTTATCTGTGCTGGGAATCACAAACCCGATTTCATGTTAAGGAATAATTCGTTAAAAGCGTGTTAATCTGTGCTGGGAATCACAAACCCGATTTCATGTAAAGGTAGTATTCGTAAAAAGCGTGTTATTCTGTGCTGGGAATCACAAACCCGATTTCATGTGAAGGAATAATTCGTAAAAAGCGTGTTAATCTGTTCTGGGAATCACAAAACCGATTTCATGTAAAGGGAGACATCGTAAAAAGCGTGTTTATCTGTGCTGGGAATCACAAACCCGATTTCATGTGAAGGAATAATTCGTAAAAAGCGTGTTAATCTGTTCTGGGAATCACAAAACCGATTTCATGTAAAGGGAGACATCGTAAAAAGCGTGTTTATCTGTGCTGGGAATCACAAACCCGATTTCATGTGAAGGAATAATTCGTAAAAAGCGTGTTAATCTGTTCTGGGAATCACAAAACCGATTTCATGTAAAGGGAGACATCGTAAAAAGCGTGTTTATCTGTGCTGGGAATCACAAACCCGAT
>NW_018477495.1:0-1475 GCF_002113885.1 Mizuhopecten yessoensis | reverse complement strand
TTACGAGTCGGATAATTAAAGAAAGCTAACTGGTTTCAGTGACATAGGCATATGCTAAATGGTTGTAATATATTGTCAACATGTAAAAGTTGTTTACGGGGTTATTTTACGAACCGGAAGTTTGAATATATTTGATACCGGAAGTGACCCTTAGTTTGTTGACCTTTTGTAGTTCGAGTGATGGGGATCATGCAGTTGGGGTCCTATAGCCAGTGTGGGGACGGGAAGACACGAGAGTGACGGCACCCAGGTCATTATAACTTATATCATATACTTCCTTCATCACGGCTGCTCGTCACGGACTCTTCTCAAACGCTTCATGGAGAAGTCACAGACAGTCACGCCACGACAGGGATGAGGAAGGTCCTAGGCACTTCAACGACTCCTGAGGAACCCTATGACTTCAGAGACAGGGTGAATCTACATCACAGCCCTCTGCTACGTCTATATGAACCTTCCTGCACTTGAGTATCGTGTTAACACTTGAATTGAACATTGATGTGGCCTACATTTACATGTAGTTGTGTCACTATATAGAACTGTGCTTATACCAACAGTGGTGTAACTAGTGGAACTAACTATTAAGTTTGGTAGTGTAAAATACTTCATGACTGAAGCCTTATATTCGGGAACGTTACATATTAAGAACATTGTTAACATTCTAGGCCTGATCTAAACTTATTACTATTAAGGGTGTGTTAGGGATACTCTATCCTAGTCATGAGGGTTTATGTTGATGCTGTGTGGTAATCAGTATGCAATAGAGCATTTGATCCTAGTGCGATTACCACCAGGTTATAGTTCCTTTTACAGGAAGCAACTCAATCGTTATCACTTGTGTATATTCTGTACATATATATAGTGAATTGTTAATAAATTTATATATATTNTGTTGTTGATTCTACCTCCATCATCTGGTATTCACTACTCGACTTTGTGACAAGGCCATACAGATGATTGAGATTGACCTTAATTGACCTTTAGAAGTGTACTATAAGTATACAGCTATGTTGGGCGTATCACTTATGATTGTTATTTGTTTATTTCCAGTTCTTACGTTGATGAATAAACTAGATTCAAACTCATCATTAGTAAACTTCAATCATTGACCGAGCCAGCAACAAAGTGTACTATAGTTTATATAGGAAAATGATACTTTTGGGAATGTTTGGTTCATTTTCAATTAGAAATTATTCAAACTTGACAGACATTATAAATATGAAACGACGGTTTGATACTTTGACAGTTTTGGCCCGGGCCCGCCTCCAAGGGATGAGGGGCGCGGCTAAAAGCGGTCAAATTGGCTTAAATTAAAAAATCTGATCCAGACCAAGATATGCTGGAAACAAATAATCTACATAGATGGAAGGGTCTTAGAGCGCTTTATCCCCTTGGGATGGGTAAAGTTTACTATAGTTATATGGACAAATGATACTTTTGGGTGTATTTTGTTCATTTTCTACTAGAAATCATTC
>NW_018477494.1:0-1474 GCF_002113885.1 Mizuhopecten yessoensis | reverse complement strand
TATTCTGTTTGTAAAATCTTCTTAAAGGAGGAAATAAAGAGAACAATAATACCTGAAACCTGTAAGCTTATCGCTGTCTATAGCAATCATGCATTTTGAACGACACGTTAAACTTGATGATGCACATTACACATTATTTCACAATTTTTCCTTTTAACATTATTTTTGTTGACATATACAGCATTTTACGAGATTTATTTCAACAGCTATGTATAATACATGTTCTTGTAAAAATGGTTTTGTAAATTCCCTCCCGGATCATGAATGCAATGTACCGAATTGGTCCTGGCGTGTTGACGATATTCTGGTTATTTATTTTGTTAATTTATTCATTTTTCAAATATTATGTTTTAAGGTATTCTAATTTATTTATGATACAAAGTTATTACTCCTATACTTAAGTGTATGATTACAAGGAACATTAGATCGGGGTGACCAGCTACGATGATGTGCCTACCGTATACCAAAGAATCTTTACCAACTTAAACTAGTCCAACTGAAAACTCAGTAAATCTTTGGTGATTTTCATGTTTTTATTGGATTCGACAAGGAAAATCATAACGAGTGTCATGTGTTCCCTTAAAACAACTACTTGTGGTTATAAAAAGATTTACCCAAGCAGTATTGTCTGTCTTCTATACAATAGCTGCTGTCATAATCCCTGTTAAGTCGAAATAATGACAGCAATGCAATGAAATAGTACTGTAGTGCTGATTATGTTGGTAAAGATGTTACTAACCGTGTAATGTTACCCTAATTAGATGTACCGATACTACTGTATAGGTACAGGGAGAATCTTGTCTGGTAAATAAATGCCGCTGTAGCCGAGAACTAAATCAAACTCAAGGAAAACAATTAGTCCTTAAGTGGCGTTATAGCTCCGGCACGATGGTGGTTTGCGTTGCTTATCTTGTATTAGTGGGAACCGTTAGGGTTAGATATTTTGTAATGAGGAAATATGTTCCTATCCGCCATCTGTGCATAACGAAAGTCATAAATACATATTTAATGTCCCCACCAGGGACACATGAAATATGAATTTCTGATCTGGTAAAAAGGCCGTTCTTCGCGTAAAATTGCGAGTGGTACATAATAGATTGATTTGGCCTTTGTTATCACTATCAGTTAATTAAAGCTGTATTGTAATATAATCAGGCCTTACCTGTTAACATAGTTCTCAAAATGTCAAAATTTCCATACATACATCGTTACTTGAATGGAGTAATTACCCAAGTTGTCACATAGGAATAAGTATACCAACCCAGTATGTCATTGAGGAATAGATATGTATCTGCCCAGGTTGTCACAGAGGAATAAGTATATCTGCCCAGGTTGTCACAGAGGAATAAATATTTCTACCCAGGTTGTCACAGAGGAATAAGTATATCTGCCCAGTATGTCACAGAGGAATAGATATATCTGCCCAGTATGTCACAGAGGAATAAGTATATCTACCCAGGTTGTCACAGAGGAA
>NW_018477493.1:0-1474 GCF_002113885.1 Mizuhopecten yessoensis | reverse complement strand
GAAGGAAGAGATTCATACCCAGTATACCACCTCTGCCATTCAGCATTTTCCTAAGATTTCTCATTTCTCAGGTGATAGAGATAAGAAGGATGTACCATATGCTGTTTGGAGGAAAGAGGTTGAGTGTATCGTTAGAAAAGGACATCCTCAGCATGCAGTAGCACAGGCTATTAGAAGTTCACTGAAGGGAGAAGCTCTTAGAGTGAGATCTATTCTGCCAGCATCCGTCACAACAGGAGAAGTTATGGCAAAGATGGACAGTATATATGGTACTGTGGTAAAGTCGGAGATGTATCTTGCCAAGTTCTACAGTGCTCGACAGGAACCTGATGAAAGTGTGTCGTCATGGAGCTGTAGACTTGAGACGTTACTCTCCAAAGCTGTAGAAGGTGGACAAGTTGAGAGCAGACAGACCAACGATATGCTGTGCACCATGTTGTGGCAGGGCCTTTGTTCTCCGTTGAAGGATGTTACTGCACATATACTGAATCGCATCAAGGTCTTTGATGAACCTCGAGTTGCCATACGTAGGTCTGAGGAAGATCAGAACCAAAAAACTACAGAAGAAAAGACAACGGCCAAGAAACATGTAGCTACTTCTAAGGTAGCTATTGACACCCCTTCAGCTGAGGAGGGAGGACTTAAGGAGATCAAGGGGATTGTGCAGCAGCTAGCAGCAGATGTCAAGAGTTTGAAGGAGGATAACAAGCAACGGCGAGACAGGGATAAAGGATATCAACCGAAGGATACTTCAGGTTCCCAACAAGCTTTTGGATTTCGGAAGTATTACAACCAACAGGCAAAACGATTCCCCAATGAGCCACAACATGGTGATACGGCTGCTGGATACTCGAACTCTGTTAATCCTGATGAACCAGTGTGTTTTCGTTGTGGAAGGGTAGGCCACATCGCTTTAGGATGCAGGGCGGAAGTGGATATTCAGGGGAAGGATTTAAACGGACAGCGGCCATCGTCCGTTTAAATCCTTCCCCTGAATATCCACTTCCTGCTAGCTGCTGCACAATCCCCTTGATCTCCTTAAGTCCTCCCTCCTCAGCTGAAGGGGTGTCAATAGCTGCCTTAGAAGTAGCTACATGTCTCTTGGCCGTTGTCTTTTCTTCTGTAGTTTTTTGGTTCTGATCTTCCTCAGACCTACGTATGGCAACTCGAAGTTCATCAAAGACCTTGATGCGATTCAGTATATGTGCAGTAACATCCTTCAACGGAGAACAAAGCCCCTGCCACAACATGGTGCACAGCATATCGTTGGTCTGTCTGCTCTCAACTTGTCCACCTTCTACAGCTTTGGAGAGTAACGTCTCAAGTCTACAGCTCCATGACGACACACTTTCATCAGGTTCCTGTCGAGCACTGTAGAACTTTGCAAGATACATCTCCGACTTTACCACAGTACCATATATACTGTCCGTCTTTGCCATAACTTCTCCTGTTGTGACGGATGCTGGCAGAATAG
>NW_018477492.1:0-1474 GCF_002113885.1 Mizuhopecten yessoensis | reverse complement strand
GACAGTATAATGATTTAATTCCGGAACAAGTTCCTGTAGACAGTAGATTGATTTAATTTCATAACCAGTTCCTGTTGACAGTAGATTGATTTATATCCAGAAGCAGTTCTTGTTGACTGTAGATTGATTTAATTCCAGAACAAGTTCTTGTTGACTGTAGATTGATTTAATTCCAGAACCAGTTCTTGTTGACTGTAGATTGATTTAATTCCAGAACAAGTTCTTGTTGACTGTAGATTGATTTAATTCCAGAACAAGTTCGTGTTGACTGTAGATTGATTGAATTCCAAAACCAGTTCCTGTTGACTGTAAATTGATTTAATTCCAGAACCAGTTCCTGTTGACTGTAGATTGATTTAATTCCAGAACCAGTTCTTGTTGACTGTAGATTGATTTAATTCCAAAACAAGTTCGTGTTGACTGTAGATTGATTGAATTCCAGAACCAGTTCCTGTTGACTGTAAATTGATTTAATTCCAGAACCAGTTCCTGTTGACTGTAGATTGATTTAATTCCAGAACCAGTTTTTGTTGACGGTAGATTAATTTAATTCCAGAACTAGTTCCTGTTGACTGTATATTGATTTAATTCCAGAAGCAGTTCCTGTTGACGGTGGTTTATTTAATTCCAGAACCAGTTTTTGCTGACTGTAGATTAATTTAATTCCAGAACCAGTTCCTGTTGACGGTAGATTAATTTAATTCCAGAACCAGTTCCTGTTGACAGTATATTGATTTAATTCCAGAACCAATTCCTGTTGACTGTAGATTTATTTAATTCCAGAACCACTTCCTATAGACAGTATATTGATTTAATCCCTGAACCAGTTCCTATTGACTGTAAATTGATTTAATTCCAGAACCAGTTCCTGTCGATTGTAGATTGATTTAATTCCAGAACCAGTTCCTCTTGACAGTATATTGATTTCATTCCGGAACCAGTTCCTGTTGACTGTATATTGATTTAATTCCAGAACCAGGTCCTGTTGACAGTATAATGATTTAATTCCGGAACCAGTTCCTGTAGACAGTATATTGATTTAATTCCAGAACCAGATCCTGTTGACGGTAGATTGATTCAATTCCAGAACCAGTTCCTGTTGATAGTATATTGATTTCATTCCGGAACCAGTTCCTGTTGACTGTATATTGATTTAATTCCAGAACCAGGTCCTGTTGACAGTATAATGATTTCATTCCGGAACCAGTTCCTATTGACTGTAGATTGATTTAATTCAAGAACCAGGTCCTGTTTACAGTATATTGATTTAATTCCGGAACCAGTTCCTGTAGACAGTATATTGATTTAATTCCAGAACCAGTTCCTGTTGACTGTAGATTGATTTAATTCTAGAACCAGTTCCTGTTGACTGTAGATTGATTTTATTCCAGAACCAGTTCCGGTTGACTGTAGATTGATTTTATTCCATAACCAATTCCTGTTGACTGTAGATTGATTTAATTCCAGAACCAGT
>NW_018477491.1:0-1473 GCF_002113885.1 Mizuhopecten yessoensis | reverse complement strand
GGATTATTATCCTGTACAGACAAGGACTGACAAATCCTAATACCATTGGGATTATTAACCTGTACTTACATAGACTGACAAATCCTATAACCTATTGGATTATTACCCTGAACTGACAAGGACTGACAAATCCTAACACTAATGGGATAAGTATCCCGTACAGACAAGGACTGACAAATCCTTACACCAATGGGATTAGTATCCTGAACTTACAGAGACTGACAAATCCTAATAACTATGGGATTATTATCCTGTAATGACAAGGACTGACAAATCCTTACACTAATGGGATTAGTATCCAGTACTGACAAGGACTGACAAATCCTAACACCAATGGGATTAGTATCCTGTACTGACAAGGACTGACAAATCATAATACCTATGGGATTATTACCCTGTACTGACAAGGACTGACAAATCCTAATACCAATTGCATTATTATCCTGTACTGACAAGGACTGACAAATCCTAACACCAATGGGATTAGTATCCTGTAATTACAGAGACTAACAAATCCTAATACCTATGGGATTATTATCCTGTACTGACAATTCCTAACACCAATGGAATTAGTATACTGTACTGACAAGGACTGACAAATCCTAACACTATTATGATAAGTATTCTGTACTGACAAGGACTGAACAATCCTAACACCAATGGAATGATTACCCTGTACTGACAAGGACTGACGAATCCTAAAACCAATGGGATTAGTATCCTGTACTTACAGAGAGTAACAAATCCTAATACCTATGGCATTATTATCCTCTACTGACAAAGCATAAGACCAATGAGAGTATTATCCTGTACAGACATGAACTGACAAATCCTAATACTTATGGGATTGTTATCCTGTACTTACAGAGACTACCAAATCCTAATACCTATGGTATTATTATCCTCTACTGACAAATCCTAACACCAATGGGATTATTATCCTGTACTTACAGAGACTAACAAATCCTAATACCTATGGGATTATTATCATGTACTAACAAGGACTGACAAATCCTAATACCAATGGGATTATTATCCTGTACAGACATGAACTGACAAATCCTAATACCTATGGGATTGTTATCCTGTACTTACAGAGACTGACAAATCCTTATACCTATGGGATTATTATCATGTACTAACAAGGACTGACAAATCCTAATAGCAATGGGTTTATTATCCTGTACTTACATAGACTGACAAATCCTATAACCTATGGGATTATTACCCTGTACTGACAAGGACTGACAAATCCTAATAGCAATGGGTTTATTATCCTGTACTTACATAGACTGACAAATCCTATAACCTATGGGATTATTACCCTGTACTGAAAAGGACTGACAAATCCTAACACTAATGGGATAAGTATCCCGTACAGTCAAGGACTGACAAATCCTTACACCAATGGGATTAGTATCCTGAACATACAGAGACTGACAAATCCTAATACCTATGGGATTATTATCCTGT
>NW_018477490.1:0-1472 GCF_002113885.1 Mizuhopecten yessoensis | reverse complement strand
CCAAGAGAAGATAACTCTGCAATACGCAAAGACGGAATAGGAAGTCGGTAATTGTTGCAAATTTATTCTCAGGTTGTGATAATTTTAGGTCAGATAATATTATGTTGTAGCTTCTTTATGACATATTCATGGTGTAGTGCTCTGAAAATGTATTTTTCATGCCTTAGGTTCCAGATAATCAAGATTTGATGAATTCTCTTATAAAAAAACGAAAAGTTAATATTTTTTCAAGATTATCTCTGAATGATTCCTGTCAGGAAGAAATAAATACTGGGATAAACCGATATTTTGTTCATTTTTGTTTTTGATTTTCTTTTATCAAATTGTAATAGGTAAAATTGAAAAACGTGAATATTAATGTTTTTTGGTCATCCACACTTTGCTCATAGCTGTTTACGTGTTTCAGGTGGGAGGTGTAGGGTTGACCCTGACAGCTGCAGACCGTGTCATCATCTGTAAGTCGAGAGAGACAGATCGTCGTTACTTTACAAGTGTTTAAGTGGTCGCGACTTATTAATTATAGACTTAAAACGTAAATGTGAAGTTTCAGTTGTTAAAGTTTAGCACATAAACAAAGCCAAAAATCATTTTTAATCAACAGTATTTTTTCCACAGTATCAAACCACTCATTAATAATCTCCTTTAAGGGAGAATGCAATGGCCCATTTTATGATAATAGAATCTTTCGTTAACGTATGTGAGAGATAGTGAAATTCTACCCTTGTAGTTATCAATTTATTGTACAATCACTATTATCAGTTTGTGTACTTTTATCAGCATGATAAGTACTAAATTTCAACCAGGTCCTTCTTAATGGGTTTTTTACACCAGTTGATCCAAGTTGGAATCCAGCAACAGATGCTCAGGCGGTGGATAGAGTGTTTCGCATCGGTCAGGACAAAAATGTGGTCATCTATCGTCTCATCACGTGTGGTACCGTTGAGGAGAAAATCTACAGACGGCAGGTGTTTAAAGACTCGATAACTCGCCAGACCACAGGCAATGCCAAAAACCCATACAGGTAAGGATAAACCTACGGGTCAACACAAAAAACCCTTACCAAATGCCCTTATAGGTATATTTACAGTAGCACTAAAATTTAGTTATTCAAAGTTAACTGCAGGGCAATGCCAAATAAGACTTAAAGAGCATAAGCTTAAACCTACTTCATTTTATACATTTCATAGCTGTGATTTCAAAATAACTGTCATCAACTTTGAAAGCCCCTAGATGGAACAGTCAGGTAGCCCAAAGTAAAATTATCAAACTGTCCGCACTTTTCAATAACTTTTATTCTACCTTGGGTATATAGTAAAGTCAACTAAATGCTTCTGAGATAAGTATACCATCTTTTTTATTCAGGGATGTAGAAACCCTGTGTTTGTAGTATAACAACACTTTCTGTGAGGAACTTATTTGGTTTACAGTACAACCTGTACAGATTTTCTGTGGACTTTCTGTATAGAATCACT
>NW_018477489.1:0-1472 GCF_002113885.1 Mizuhopecten yessoensis | reverse complement strand
CCTCTTAAGGATGCTTTCAAGCAAATACGGTTGATACCCATCTCAAAGTTCTAGAGGTGTATTTGTTTAGAGCAATATGGCCAAATTACCAAGAATTTATTTAAAGACGGACTAATGAATGAATGGACACCACGGTACCACATCTCATATTGCTATTCCTGTTTCAGATTCACTGACATTAATCAGATAAGTGAATAGTTGGGTCAGTTGAAATCAAATTTAACTGATCCCATTGGGCCATCTCATCATCAACCCAAAAGCGACTCCCAAAACCTTTTTTAACCACCAGGAAGTTCATTAATTTATGACTTTTCTGTAAACCGCTGAATATAAATGTGTATCCAAATTGCAAACATTTTTTTCTCTCTGTAACTTGAAACACAGGGACGTGCCACATGCTACATAACAGAAGAAACATGTATAGTCTGTATATATATGAAGATGTATTAAGATGGGGACCAGATTCAAATATTCAAAGTTTTGTTATCTTAGTTTCCCTATTGGAATTAAAGGAAGAACCACCACTTGTTAATTACAGCTGGTTTGGTGTTGACGAGTGCATGCAGGCAGCCCCACATACTGGACAATGTTTATTCGGTTTTGTAAGGCTTGCGTATGCATGGAGATAATTGGAACATAAACTTGTGAGCATTCATAGAGTGGTTTGCTCTCTCTCCCACAAACAACTTACAGTTGGGACAGAAGGGGCTCATACCTCGTCAAGGAAACTTGACAAGGTAACAAGTACATTTGAAATATATATTATCTGTAACTTAGCGAGATCTGGTAATCTCAGCCGAGGAATAAGATTCTATAACATAATCCAGACCGAAGCGTAAACGGAGGTTGAGATGTTCCAGAATCTAACCACGAAGGGAGATAACCCAATATTGCTGAGTTACAGGTCCACTTGTAATTAATTGATTATTTTTCTTTAATAAGTTAAAAAAATATATACTCAATTTCACAATAGTCTACAAGCATCCCGTCCGGAGGGTTTGTCCTTCGACAAACTAGTCTTTTTACTCAGTTGTAAATAAATATTCTGTGCTTTAAGTTTATACAGGAGGCCATTAGGTCTTGATAGCTTATCTGGAATTTTAAATTTTAAACTTATTGGATACCATATATGTTTATCGAAAAGACTTTTAGCTCTTTTATCTGTTAAAAAGGCAACATACTTTTTGGATCTTTCTTGTTAGATTTTATTACTCTAAACCTTATTAATCTTTGTTGGAATATTTGAACATGTTTTATTGATCGGATTGAGTCTGAACTTCAAAGCTCTAGGTTGGTATAGCCAATTATTCACATCAAACACATCATATCAATTAACACCATTAACCCTTTCACGACTGTAGACCATAATGGACTATTCCATATCAATGCATGGTAGTGTCTACTAAAGTTATATAGGGGTGAAAGGTTTAAAGGGACATCACGTGAAAAGGCGTGGTTTTTTTAATGAATGT
>NW_018477488.1:0-1472 GCF_002113885.1 Mizuhopecten yessoensis | reverse complement strand
TAACATCTGCGTCCGATGAGTGAGTTAGTTGTGCGTAAAGGCATGGGGCCCGTCACCTTAACGTCGATTGTTGGCAAGGAAAGATTGACGAGATTCAAGACACGGAGCACGCCACCTTAACATCGATGTTGGTAACGAAAGTTCGGTGAGAGTCAAGATACGGGGCACGCTATCTTAACGTCGGTGGTTGGTTAGGAAAATTCGATGAGAGTCGAGACAACGAACACGTCACCTTTCATGTGAAGTTCTGGGTTTTCTAAATGTAATATGTAAGACACCACCTTAACGTCTGGATTGATTGTAGGATCTGTATCCACTTAAGCTAAGTGAAACATGTAGGTGCAGATAAATAGGTGTGATTGGTTTGGGTTATCAAAGGTCGGGCTTTGTGTATAAATTACACCTCTGTATTTTGTCTAAATAAAGCGTAATGGTTACATGCTTTGTGTGATTCTGCCCTGTAGCAGTACAGCAGTACATAACCGCATACCCAACCCAGTACATAACCGCATACCCCCATCCAGTACATAACCGCATACCCCCATCCAGTACATAACCGCATACACCCATCCAGTACATAACCGCATACCCCAATCCAGTACATAACCGCATACACCCATCTAGTACATAACCGCATACCCCCATCCAGTGCATAACCGCATACCCCCATCTAGTACATAACCGCATGCCCCCATCCAGTACATAACAGCATACCCCCATCCAGTACATAACCGCATACCCCCATTCAGTATATAACCGCATACCCCCATCCAGTACATAACCGCATACCCCCATCCAGTGCATAACCGCATACCCCCATCCTAATAGCATGTGTCTAGATGGTCTTTACTCTGACAAAGAATATTTATAATCCTCTCACAAAAACCTCTGAAATAAAAAAAAAAAAGGTATTTCGTACATTTCCCAACCCGAATACTATGTTTCACGTACATTTCCCAACCCGTGTACGGTATTGTTCGTTACTGATAAACATGGTTTTGTTTATAACGTTATATACAGTAATGTTGGTTACTGATGAACATGGTTTTGTTTATAACGTTATATACGGTATTGTTGGTAACTGATGAACATGGTTCTGTTTATAACGGTACGTACGGTATTGTTGATTACTGATGAACATGGTTCTGTTTATAACGGTATATACGGTATTGTTAGTTACTGATGAACATGGTTTTGTTTATAACGGTATGTACGGTATTGTTAGTTACTGATGAACATGGTTCTGTTTATAACGGTACGTACAGTATTGTTGGTTACTGATGAACATGGTTCTATTTATAACGGTATATACGGTATTGTTGGTTACTGATGAACATGGATCTGATTATAAGGGTATATACAGTATTGTTGGTTACTGATGAACATGGTTCTATTTATAACGGTATATACGGTATTGTTGGTTACTTAGGGACATGGTTCTGATTATAAGGGTATATACAGTATTGTTGGTT
>NW_018477487.1:0-1471 GCF_002113885.1 Mizuhopecten yessoensis | reverse complement strand
ATGAAATTTTGAAAATACTGAAACATGACTTCTACGTACCATACTAATCCTAAGCTATCACAATTAACTTATTCAACCCTACATATTTAAACTGGACTTGCCCAGTCTTTGATTTGGTCAGGTTCAATGGTGACTTTAGGGGTGAATGGATTAATACAGCAGACTGGAGCCATTAACAAAGAGGAATTTGTAACGAAAATTAATATGGTTTGGTTTGGTTTAGTATTGTTTAACTTCCTATCATCAGCTATGGTCATTTAAGGACGGCCTCCCATGCATGTGTGCAAGATGCATACGTGTAGTATATATGACTGTGTGTTTTGGGAAGCTGGAATATGTTCGTGTTTGTCTCCTTGTGATAGCACGGAACTAATGCCGACTTTATAGTGCTACCTCACTGAAACATACTGCCAAAGACACCCAGCAGGACACCCCACCCGGTCACATTATACTGACAACGGGCAAAGCAGTCGTCCCACTTCTTAATTGATGAGCGTTAAGCAGGAGTAGAAACTACCATTTTTACATACTCTGGTAAAATGTATGTCTCGACCAGGGGACAGAACCCGAAGCCTTCCTCACGGGGGCGAACGCTTAACTAAAGGCCAAATGTCAGGCATTGTCAAGGGAGACACTAGGAAGATGAAAGTTGTTTAGAAAGAAAAGAAAAAATAAAATCATTTAATGGGGGCAGCNAGATGTTAATATCGAGGTAGATGATGTTTTAAGCGGATACGGATCCCCAGATGTTAATATCGAGGTAGATGATGTTTTAAGCGGATACGGATCCCTAGATGTTAATATCGAGGTAGATGATGTTTTAAGCGGATACGGATCCCTAGATGTTAATGTCGCGATAGAAGATGTTTTAAGCAGATACGGATCCCTAGATGTTAATATCGAGGTAGATGATGTTTTAAGCAGATACGGATCCCCAGATGTTAATATCGAGGTAGTTGATGTTTTAAGTGGATATGGATCCCCAGATGTTAATATCGAGGTATATGATGTTTTAAGTGGATACGGATCCCCAGATGTTAATATCGAGGTATATGATGTTTTAAGTGGATACGGATCCCCAGATGTTAATATCGAGGTATATGATGTTTTAAGTGGATACGGATCCCCAGATGTTAATATCGAGGTAGTTGATGTTTTAAGTGGATATGGATCCCCAGATGTTAATATCGAGGTATATGATGTTTTAAGTGGATACGGATCCCCAGATGTTAATATCGAGGTAGATGATGTTTTAAGCGGATATGGATCCCCAGATGTTAATAACAAGGTAGATGATGTTTTAAGCGGATACGGATCCCCAGATGTTAACATCGAGGTAGATGATGTTTTAAGCAGATACGGATCCCCAGATGTTAATATCGAGGTAGATGATGTTTTAAGCGGATATGGATACCCAGATGTTAACATCGAGGTAGATGATGTTTTAAGCGGATACGGATCCCCAGATGTT
>NW_018477486.1:0-1470 GCF_002113885.1 Mizuhopecten yessoensis | reverse complement strand
GAAAACGCAAAATATGTCAACTGAAACGCTGACACCCCTGTATGTGATAGTTATCCTTGACACAATAACAACATTTGTTACATAATTAAAAGTATTTAAAACATAACAGAAAACTCAAAGTTCTTTTGCTACTGTTAAAAAATAAACCGACCAATTAGAGAGCAGGATTGAGAATAAATAAAGAGCATTGAAATGTGACGTCACTGATGCTAGACGTTATTTTATTTGTGACGTCGCAATGCAACATTTCTTTAATATAGTTTGGAGCAGAGATTGGCAACTAACGCAGATCTCGCAAAAACACGCATGGTCATATTGTTAAGGCAGTAGAAATAAGATACGCCGCGAGGCTTGGGTTGCGGCTGCGCAAAATCACGCGGAACCGGGTCTCAAAGTATTTGTTTTGACAGCTTAAAGCACATATCGAAGCAGAATGATATTGATCCTGGTGACGATAGTCTGGTAAGTGTGTTATTCGATCGTGTATTAGTTAGTTCGTGTCAACATGTCACATATCCTAGACATGTATGACTCATGTGAAGAAGCTGGTTAGAAATATTACGTAATATCTTAATACGTTTTTGAAATAAAAAATAATGAACGAGAAAGGAGTGAGTGTGTCATAAAAGGAACTAACCCTCACATCACAGCCGCCATTTTAACTTGTTTATTCTATAAACACGGTATTATCAGAGCTGTATGATTAAATTTTGCAACTATTGTAATAACCTCATTTTAAACAGCTGGCTAGAAAGACTACGTTAGAATAAATGTCTGAGGATGTTTTTGAAATTAAATAATGAACAAAAAGGAGTTTTTGCTTCAATGTGTCATGAAAGAAATAGCCCTCAAACACCAAAAGCCGCCGTTTTAACTTGTTCATTCTTAAAAAGCTGTATTTTCAGAGCTAAATTATTAAACTTTGCAAGTATTGTAATAATCTCATTTTAAAAAGCTGGTTATAAATATTATCAAATAATTTATTTCTGAAGGCTTTTTTGAAATTGTCTAAAGAACAAAAACGGAGACCCTGTTCTCCTGTAGCCAGAGAATCATTACCGATAGGTAAACACAGCCACGATCTTACATGTGCAGCCTTTCGATGGTTGGTGTTTTCAAAACTGAATTATTCAAGTTTACATTCAATAGAGCACTCCCAAACTGCATGAAAATCTCAGCTAGCTACGTTGATTTTCGATGATTTCTCACGGCATAAATATGTTTTCAACAAAGGATAGGATTATTGAATGCAGTGAACCGCATATCCAATATGGCGCAGGTAAAGCGTAGCTCGCGATATGACATCCAGTTACCGTGACCGATGGTAAGGCCAATAGTTAGTTGCCAATCTCTGTAATATATACGTCTCTGTTTGGAGAGAGATGGTTACTCTGTTTATAGAAGCCAATGGCTTAATAAAAAAGCGTATATAACAAACATACATGTATTTAAAAGTTAACAGTATACAAC
>NW_018477485.1:0-1470 GCF_002113885.1 Mizuhopecten yessoensis | reverse complement strand
TCTGCAATACGCAAAGACGGAATAGTCATGCAGGAAAATCATTTTCCAACACCTAGTTTCAGTCTTTGCCGGTGGTACGGGGATCCTAATGCTAATGATTACATGTGAATTGGGGAAAAAATACATTTTTATTTGTCCCAATGTTTTATTTTCTCCTCTCACCTGCATATCACTTCCCCATTGTATTTGTCCTTTTCTCACTCCCGTAGTTTGGGGTTTTTCGGCGGTGTCATCGGATCTTGATGGGCACGATCTTCATATATATGACAATAGCATTAGCTGTTGCAAAGATATCAAACCCCTAACACCTAGTGATGGGCTGATGATCGATTATAATCGAAAATTGATTGGTTTGCCCTTTCTTATTCCAGTTATCGATTTCAAATTCCATAATTGGTATAATCGGTTCATCATTGAAATCAAAGTATTCAAATGTCTTCCATGTAAAGTATGCTTTGAAAGTCACATTTTGTTAGGATTTATACTGTATGTTTGATAACAATGCATAAAGGTTTCTTGATATCTATTCCTTATAAAAGAATGAAACCTTGTGTATAGTGAACAACTCTGTCTGATGTAACAGTAGTGTGTTCTCATGACTTCATTTGGGTATTCAGTCCCATAAAATTATGAAAAGATTATGCTATCGATCATCAATCAACTAGCTAACTGATTCCAATTACAAATCGATTATGATATTAAAGTGAATGCCCGTCCCTACTAACAACAAAACAAAACTGTCCTTGCAACAGTTTATTCCCAGACATCACCGATCAGCTCATTGTTAGATTAATGTGGCCGAGTCGATGGAATGTCGAGGTCCTGACATTTCAGTGTGACGTCACAGCACTCTTATGTGGCCATTGGAGTTGAGTGGCCATGTAAACATGCCATTCACCCCTAAATTCACATTTGAACATTATCAGATCAAAGATTGGGCAAGTCCAATGTAAAAATCTAGAGGTGAATGAGTTAAAATTTGTAATTGTTGCAAAGATGTAAAACAAGAATCTATCTCTCAAAGTTGGTCCCGTAAATATATTGCATCCCTAAAAAATTCAAAATGACATCCAATTTTGTCTTAAATTATTGCAAATTGTTATCATAAACTTATGATTAAGGTTTTGTAAAAATCAGAAAAACAGTTAATGGACATATGATAATGAATTTTAAGATGTACCTCTTAGTATATTTTATATATTTTCACTTTTTGCAGTTTTCAATGATGGGTCGAAAAAGGAGCTCTTGAATTTGGACGGGACTATTCCTGTATCATACAGAAGTAAGTATATCAGTATGATTTGATGCAAAAGTGTTATTCATTTTAAAAAGATACAGGTTTTAGATTTCAAAACTATTGGATTGTAGCATTTGCATTCCAAAATTCAATCTGTATCCCTGAAATAAATCTGACCTAATTGCTAATTAACATACTTTAGCTACATGTTTCAGTTAATAGTAAAACATTGA
>NW_018477484.1:0-1469 GCF_002113885.1 Mizuhopecten yessoensis | reverse complement strand
GAATATACAGATGTAGTCTAGAGAATATTACTGTAATACTTCGTAAAGATCCTATTCACATTATTTCCTTTTAATGTCAGTGTTATACCGAAATGATCCAATTAAATCTTCACTGTTGTTTAATAATTATCATGTAATTATGTTTAATACGCAATCATTCCGAACCCAATAATTCTCACTCATTGTCTGACGTCTATTTGATGTTTACCAGAGAAAGGTATGCCTACAGTCTGCTTGAAAATTTAGCTATCGAACTGTACAAAGTATTACAAACTAGAAAATCAATCATTCTCACATAAATTCAACACTATTAGTACAATTATAAAAATAATATGATGGCCAAACACACACTAACACATGTTATTAATTTAGGATATAGACTGTACTAAGTCAAACTGGATGCATGTCTCAGTTCTAATAGCTGTTTATTAGAACGAAGTTATGAAGTATGATATGCTGAAAGTATTCGCAATTGTTTCATGATCATTCAAAGTAGAAACTTGACGCCAATCTGAGAATAGTATACATGGGTATAGCGCTTTGACGACGGTAACAATTTAATTAAAAACATTTTTTGTGAAATACATATTTAACAAAGTTTAAGTTTAAACATTTATTGCCATTGTTTACCCATTTTTGAAAAATGCTATTTCAAAGTTGATTACGTCGACCCCGTTTGGAGCCCTCTGATTAACTACATTTGTATTGAGTATAAATAAAATTCTAAAATAAATCTATTTATTTTCATCGTACAATAAGAATGAAATAAATCATCCTGACAACTGTTTAAACTGGTGTAATAGAAAAATACAAATTGACTTGAAATTGGAGGAAATCGTAATACTCTCACTATTACACAAATAGTACAGTAGGTGAGTATTGTGCTCTTGAAGTACATGTCTGTACTCCTGATCTCTAATAATTCAATATCAAAATAACAAAGTTTTACTTCTGATACATCGCTCTGTGAATGTCTTTTATCATAAACGCCTTTTCTTGTCACATGCCAGGTTATGTTGATAACTTATAGAACGTCACTCCCCTATATTGCTTACCTGAAGATGTCTATTGAAAGGCCACGCGTCACGCCCCGTGCTGGATACGTCGATTTCTGCAGCTAAAAACGACGGATTCCAAGGCGGGAAATGTTTCTGTGCTTTGAAGCTATTATCTACATGTCTGACTTATGAAGTTATATCTTTCTTATAAAATTCATACACTTGTTTGTTGGTGCCCCTTGGTCTACCATGGATTTTGAAAGTTCAAGTTTGGTTAATTTTTAAGAAGTACTTAACAGATCTTTATCATATTTCATTGTTCCCATGGTCCTTAGTTTTGTATGTTGTATTTTAAGATTGACCAAAAAAGAAAGCTGACCGCCTGTTAGCCAAATTTGAATGATGAGCTTTATGAAATTGTAATCAAAACTTAACTCAAGGTGCATATACTGTAGACAGACGATACATCAA
>NW_018477483.1:0-1469 GCF_002113885.1 Mizuhopecten yessoensis | reverse complement strand
CTATTGCTAGTTTGCGTTATTTCTTTCTAAAACAATGTCAATCCACATGAAGAATGAGGGGTCCAGACATGTCTGACCGAAACTAAAATGCTGCAACTATTGCTAGTTTGGGTTATTTCTTTCTAAAACAATGTCAATCCACATGTAGATTTTAAGTAAGTTATATTTTTCAGTGAATGATTGAAAGAAGAACATACTATTTATTGTATGTTGTGTACTTGTATTTGCTATCTGGATAAATTCTCCCTTTTTAAATGGCAATATATCACAGGTGACAAAGATTTCCCAGTAAACAGTATTACTTATCAAAACAAATAATCGTAATTCCAGATAACACAGTAAATGAAAACATTTTCATATATTTTTAGTTGTTTTTTTTACTATCCCAGGAAATTTCTTTTTTATGAATATCAGAATTCTTATAGATAATATTTCCCAAGAAATTAAATCAAACCATTAGAAAGTGTTCTCTAATTAATTAAAAAGCCTCCAATTTTTCCAAGAAATCGGCACTGATATTTATGAATGTTTTCTACTTACAACAACCATGTCAACATCATCTCCGCCTATACCAGTGCCCGCAGGTCCGGGAGGGCCAGGAGGTCCCATGGGGCCTACTATGCCATTAACACCATCACGACCAGGTATACCGATGGGACCATTAGCTCCGTCACGTCCATTAATTCCGTCCTGTCCCGCTGGTCCAGCTACTCCTTGGAGTCCCCTCTCGCCCTATGAGACATTACATAGACATAAAATGTTAATTTTTTATCATATAAAAAAAGTATGTTAAAAAAAAAAGTTATAAACATTTAACGTTAGAGAAAAATATTTGTTTACATTTCTAGTCAATAGTGCTTTCTTTCCTTATATGGGAATACATTTATGTGTATATTATACATGTATATATATTATCATTAGTAGAAATACTGAAAATGTTCAAAACCAATAATAAATGCTAAATATCATTTTTATTTTTTTTTCAATTAGACTTTTCATGCTTCTATTCTGTAATCCTTTCTTAAAATAATTTCTATATCCCCATATTTCTGAGAAAAACACTTTCCCTAGCCCATACGATAATTAACTCAGTATATCAATTTTTCCAGTTTTCTACAAACTTTTCACTTGTATTTTATATAGATCACTTTAATTTTGCAACGAAAATATAACGAAAAATTAAAAGAAGAGAGTGATGTAGCACATAAAAGGCATATGTATAGTGAGTATGTTTGACCCCGCAGAATACTAGTGGAGTACAAAGAACAAACCCACTGAAATCGACAGTCTAGCTTCCTGTTCTTAAAACCCATTGTACAGTGTATAGGAAACAGATACACAGAATTCTTAAAATCTTTTAAAGCACTTTACATTATCTATGGAAGTATTTAATAGGATTTAATAGGATATTATAGTTGATGCAGGCATTGCTGCCTGTATACCCACATCAATATAATTTGAAATACAAT
>NW_018477482.1:0-1469 GCF_002113885.1 Mizuhopecten yessoensis | reverse complement strand
ACGAGCAATGATCGTTGTTAGGTAATGGTGTTCATTGGTAAGACAATGATGGACGAGCAATGCTCATTGTAAGGTAATGGTGTTCATTGTAAGTTAGTGATGGACGAGCAATGATCGTTGTTAGATAATGATGTTCATTGGTAAGTCAGTGAGGGACGAGCAATGATCGTTGTTAGGGAATGGTGTTCATTGTAAGTTAGTGATGGACGAGCAATGATCGTTGTTAGGGAATGGTGTTCATTGTAAGTTAGTCATGGACGTGTAATGGTCGTTGTTAGATAATGATGTTCATTGGTAAGTCAGTGAGGGACGAGCAATGATCGTTGTTAGATGATGGTGTTCATTGTAAGTTAGTGATGGACGAGCAATGCTCGTTGTCAGATAATGGTGTTCATTGTAAGTTAGTGATGGTCGAGCAATGATCGTTGTTAGGGAATGGTGTTCATTGTAAGTTAGTGATGGACGAGTAATGATCGTTGTCAGATAATGATGTTCATTGGTAAGTCAGTGAGGGACGAGCAATGATCGTTGTTAGATGATGGTGTTCATTGTAAGTTAGTGATGGACGAGCAATGATCTAGGTTAGATGATGGTGTTCATTGTAAGTTAGTCATGGACGAGTAATGATCGTTGTCAGATAATGATGTTCATTGGTAATTCAGTGATGGACGAGCAATGATTGGTAAGTCAGTGATGGACGAGCAATGATTGGTAAGTCAGTGATGGACGAGCAATGCTCGTTGTCAGATAATGGTGTTCATTGTAAGTTAGTGATGGTCGAGCAATGATCGTTGTTAGGTAATGGTGTTCATTGGTAAGACAGCGATGGACGAGCAATGATCGTTGTTAGGGAATGGTGTTCATTGTAAGTTAGTGATGGACGAGCAATGCTCGTTGTTAGGTAATGGTGTTCATTGTAAGGTAGTGATGGACGAGCAATGATCGTTGCTAGGTAATGGTGTTCATTGGTAAGACAGAGATGGACGAGCAATGCTCGTTGTTAGGTAATGGTGTTCATTGGTAAGACAGAGATGGACGAGCAATGCTCGTTGTTAGGTAATGGTGTTCATTGGTAAGACAGAGATGGACGAGCAATGCTCGTTGTTAGGTAATGGTGTTCATTGGTAAGACAGCGATGGACGAGCAATGATCGTTGTTAGGGAATGGTGTTCATTGTAAGTTAGTGATGGACGAATAATTATCGTTGCTAGGTAATGGTGTTCATTGGTAAGACAGCGATGGACGAGCAATGATCGTTGGTAGATAATGATGTTCATTGGTAATTCAGTGATGGACGAGCAATGATCTAGGTTAGATGATGGTGTTCATTGTAAGTTAGTGATGGACGAGCAATGCTCGTTGTTAGATAATGGTGTTCATTGTAAGTTAGTGATGGACGAGTAATGATCGTTGTTAGATAATGATGTTCATTGGTAAGTCAGTGATGGACGAGCAATGATCGTTGTTAG
>NW_018477481.1:0-1468 GCF_002113885.1 Mizuhopecten yessoensis | reverse complement strand
AAAGGTGACCCCAACATCTCACCAAATGATAAGATGAAACTAGCCAAGGCTGCACGGCATTTCCTGGGAAGATACTCGGGTGGTAAAAGCGACGGCCATTATTATATTTGTCTGTATTACGGGAAATTAAACAGTTGGAAAAACTTACCAACTAATCCCTTTGTCAAAATGATGTCAATACATATGTTTAAGTAAGCAAGTAGGACCTAAAATGTTTTCAGCGTTTTCAGCGTCTTAAGTTTTCCGTCTCAGTTCTTAAACAGATACGGTACCATTTCCAATCGATACGTTAGACATCATTTTGGTCAAGAAATTAACAATATCACTAAAAACAAGCGTTAAATCAACGTCATCATCACATGTGATAGTTCTACATAATATATGCACCTTAGTTTGGGTCCTAATATAGCTGTATATTAGCTGTACAAATTCTCAGGTCCCTGTGCTATACATCTCATCAATCATCTGCTCCCGGGTCAGATATTTAACAACAAGCTCGTGGATCACCGGCGGATTATATTTTCATTGGCGTAATTAAATGTTTCAAACATACAACATAATTGCCGTAGCGCCTATAAACTAGGATAATCATAATTGTAGAAGATGTTTATAGTTAATTTATGTAAACAAAATCATAACTTTATTTACTTTAGTGATTAATGTAACAGGAAAACGTTTGCCTAGCTACTGCACGCTTCATGCAAATTCGATCACGATTTCGGCGTTATTATAAAACGCATTAAATATACATGTATTTAACTGTAACACGCAAACTATCGGCACGTTGGCGTCAGTTGAATTAATAAATGTAATGCTTCATACAAAGAAAAACTATCTTACCTAGGTTATACAGATATCATGCGCTCTCGGTTACAATCGTGCAAATCATGTTCGATCTCCTGTGTGTCATTTTTCCTTCGTTGAAGATTAAGAAGACAAAGTTAGGATTTATAACACATGCTCTTTGAAACTAGTTACACAGAATTATACATGAGATCTTTAAAGCTTGTTAAATATAACCGCCGCTGCAGTCAATATACCGAATCTATCCATTTTCAGTTTTTAAATATACAAAATTTACTGATGTTGATGGTTTTACGTCCGCTATTACGGCATTGCGGCCTTTCAGTAGTCGACAACACAGCTGTGGTCATTTACATGGAGACTACTCAGCGTAGGTCTCGAACCCCTGACCCATCGGTGGAGGACTAGTGCTCCAGAGAGTCAGACACTCAGCTACTGTGTTCCCTGATTAGTCTAAGTGATGTGAGTCAAAACGATTACCTGTATGTGTAAGTACTTAGTTTGTAGACCCTAATAACCTATGCTGTGCCGGTGATCCTTAAAGAACATTCACATACCTTCATATATATTTATCTATCGTTATTATGACTTCCACTGTTACTGTTAAAGTAATAATAAAAAAACGTTCAACTTTACTCGTACCGTAGGGAATGCCATTTGTACA
>NW_018477480.1:0-1467 GCF_002113885.1 Mizuhopecten yessoensis | reverse complement strand
TGGTAAATAGCGAAATATTTTGTAACATCAAATTGAAGCAATAATAAAATGTATTGAGATCAAAACCCCCCAAAAAAAACTTTGTTGGGGCACTGCATTGGAGATGTGGGTACCATATAGTAATCATGGTGGCCGTCAGTCTATCCATTTACACTTTCGTTTCCGGAATCCAAATTTTTTAAAGGACTCATCGTTTTGAAATTTAACACTTTTTAATTATTTAAAGTACAGTTATTAGCTGCGGGGATTACAATGCCATCTTTTGTGGCAAATTATTTGCGACTACAGGGCTAGTTTGGTAGTCTTTACATGTAGTTTCGATATCACAAAATAATAGAAACTTTTCTCTTCTTTTAAAAAAATGTGTTTTATTGAAAAATGTTGGACATTCAGATTAAATTCTAAATCTTAATTATAATTGCTAGTGCCAGTATTCATGGTCATTAATTATTATACAGCAATTAAAGTTAAATTGATGAAATACTCATTTATACTGGTAATAGCTATTCATGGTGTCAAGTGTACATGTATGTATTTCTTCTATATATAATTTAAGTTTGCAATCAGTCAAATTTTAGTACACATGTGTATCTGAAAAAATGACTACAGTACCAGTATAGTTTAATTTAAGTTATTGGTAAAATATACGATACATATATGTAATATGGTTAACAAAGTATAATTGGTACATGTACATAGAATGATGAAATAATTCTGAAGATTTTCCAAAAATATATTCATACTTGTTTAATTAGTTATTATCAACTTCAGCAGTCGTTAGGAAAGAAGAAAAAACAATCTACTTCCACAATCCAAGTTGGCTGGATGCATTTTCTTTATGGGGAACGTCGATATGCCCAGGTTAAAGGCAGTAGGGGTTCCACAACTGGAGGAACAGGAACATTGTCACTTCCATCAGATAGTACCTATGGACTAACACTGAACAAGTAAGAGGAGAGGTATTTTCCAAATGAAAAGAATTCAAAGGGAAAATAAGGAGAATGGAAACAAAACTTGGCACCAGCAAAGAAGATGAGATCCCAGAAACAAACTTCCCTCTTGATAACTATCTGACAAATGTTGCGTGTACACAAAAACCACGCATAGATAGATGTGAATTCAAAACTTCCAAGCAATTAACATTTCGAACATACATAACATACTAGTACTTCAGGCAAATTATTTGCAAACATTGATAACCTTTCAACAACAGATTGTTATGAATCTCAATTAAATTTTTACACAATTTTAATTTTGTAAATGTTTATTGAACAAATATGCATACCATTTGTATGGTTATCAATTCTATGTGCAACATACATTAAGTTACAAAAATGAAGTACATGTATTCAATTACAACTGATCAATTTTAATATGAAAATCATTGTATATTTTCAGAGTTTGTTCTTTGACATTGAGGGTCTCGAGACTGGATCATCGGATTCTGATGGATTTGATTTGCCTGAT
>NW_018477479.1:0-1466 GCF_002113885.1 Mizuhopecten yessoensis | reverse complement strand
GGTCAGTAAGATCAGTAATACCTTTACACATGTCAGTAAAATCAGTAATACAATTACATAGGTCAGTAAGATAAGTAATACACTTACACAGGCCAGTGTGGTCAGTAATACATTGTACAGGTCAGTAAAATCAGCAATATNGTCAGTAATACACTTACACAGGTCAGTAAAATCAGTAATACATTAACACATGTCAGTAAGATCAGTAATACACTTACACAGGCCAGTGTGGTCAGTAATACATTGTACAGGTCAGTAAAATCAGTAATACATTAACACATGTATGTATGGTCAGTAATTCACTTACACAGGTCAGTAAAATCAGTAATACATTAACAAATGTCAGTATGATCAGTAATACACTGAACACATGTCAGTAAGATAAGTAATACACTTACACAGGTCAGTAAAATCAGTAATACACTTACACAGGTGAGTAAGATCAGTAATTCCTTTACACATGTCAGTAAAATCAGTAATACACTTACACAGGTCAGTTAGATCAGTAGTACATTTACACATGTCAGTATGGTCAGTAATACACTTACACAGGTCAGTAAGTTCAGTAATACCTTTACACATGTCAGTAAAATCAGTAATACACTTACACAGGTCAGTGTGGTTAGTAATACTTTGTATAGGTCAGTATAGTCAGTAATACACTTACACAGGTCAGTAAGTTCAGTAATACCTTTACACATGTCAGTAAAATAAGTAATACACTTACACAGGTCAGTGTGATCAGTAATTCATTGTACAGGTCAGTATGCTCAGTGATACATTTGTACATTTACACAGAGGTCAGTGAGGTCAGTAATATATTACAAAGGCCAGTATAGTCAGTTATACATTTACACAGGTCAGTATGGTCAGTAATACACTTACACAGCTCAGTGTGATCAGTAATACATTATACAGGTCAGTATGCTCAGTGATACATTTGTACATTTACACAGAGGTCAGTGAGGTCAGTAATATATTACAAAGGCCAGTATAGTCAGTTATACATCTGCACAGGTCAGTATGGTCAGTAATACATTAACACATGTCAGTCTGGTCAGTAATAAAATGCACTGGTCAGTAATGTCAGCACGGTACATGTATCTTATCGACGGATTTTCTATAATGTGAGTTCACGATGTCTTCAAAACGAAAACTGTATTTCTGTCTCTTTTAACATATCAACAATAATAATTATTCATACATCGTGACTGACAATCCAGTTATAAAGATATTCTCTATAATTACATGCAATAACGTTGTAGTAGGTTCTGCATTAAGAATACCGGCATGTAACAATAACACAATTATAATATGCCGATTAACTCTAACGATCAATTACAACTGACAAACCACTCACAACAAAATATTGTGCTCTGTACTTGTTAAGAAAAAAAAGTAGTAAAAATATGTATAATAATAAGAATCGCAAAATATACAGTACATATCTAAGCTCGATGAACTGT
>NW_018477478.1:0-1465 GCF_002113885.1 Mizuhopecten yessoensis | reverse complement strand
AAAAAAAAAAAGAATTTGGGAAAAGCTTATAATTTTGAATAGCTTTATTTATTATTAAACATTACGAATTTACGATTGTTTGTAAATCCTAGCTGAAATTTCGGCATGCCTTTGTATGATGTGACTATGTTACACTACTAGACCTCAATAAATAGGCTCATATTGACCAGTATTTGTGTGCTCTCGTATTCAAGGAGACCAATTAATGCAGTGCCAGGTTGGCATTCCTGTATCAGTACATTGTGTTGGAACCCAACTTATAAAATGTTTCTGGTACCGCTCTAGTACATACAGTACATACTATTTAAGTCCAGTGGCTATATATGCCTACACTCTAAAGAACCTTAAGCAGGAGATCTAGATACTAATTGTGTACATCCAACATGGCTGTACCCTAAATTTGTTTGATAATTGAAACTATCATATTCAAGATTTTCCTGTTTTGGCAGTTGATAACAAAGTCCTATTTTAGTCATTGTAATGTAATCAGTACTGTAGACTAGACTGGAGTTTGAAGATATTGATAATAATATATTTATATTTTTGTATTGGTTTTGAAATAAGAATAACCAGTACATGTATATATATTCAAAAATGATGATAACTACAAAAAGGGTGTGCTTTTAAATTTTATATTGACATCTGTAAGTTTGCTAAATATCAATGTTTATGTGAAAATTAACCTCTACAAACTTGACTCTACTTTGTTGATCACATACAATATGTTACATGTAATTAACTGCCAAAACAGCAAAATAGTAAATGTTGCACTGTTTTGCGATCCAGCAAGTCTTGGGTATGGTCACATTGGGTCAATCCCAAACATTTGTCTTCCAACATATCTTCCATATGTGGGTAAATGAACAATGTGATCTGACCTCTGAACATCCTGGTATATTTATTAATGTTGTATGTTACATTTTGTTCCTGTTTCACTAAACATCCTGTTGTTTGTATGTATACATATATAACATAACTAAGTGTGACATTTATAAGTTGATTTCCTCTGGACTATCACACCATGATAATGAGCAGTGGTATTATTTGTTAAGCAGGTTTTGGCCAGATATTGAACTGTATTTTATAATGTACTGAATATTATATTTAGCACTCCAATTTTGAAGCTTTACTTCTTTAAAAAAGCTGAGCTTATCAAATGGTCATTTATGCAAATAAAAAGTATGTGTCATGACCAACAATAATACCGGGTTTATATACAAATTTGATAAATAATTACCACAATCTAGAATATGTAATATAGAAGGTAAGCTCCAATTAATTTTATCTGCTGATCCCAAATTTTAAGTGCAATCATAATAACCAGCCATATGCCATTAATTTGGCTGTAAATGTAACAATTTCCAGCCTTACTATTTTCCGGTGTCTATACGAACAATATCCACCAACACTTCAATCAGGCTCATGCCACACAGAGCACGAAACCCCCACATGCCACACAGAGCAC
>NW_018477477.1:0-1465 GCF_002113885.1 Mizuhopecten yessoensis | reverse complement strand
GATCCGTACGTTCAGTACTGCGCATTCGCGCGGGCCACGGGTGGTAATCTGTTTACAAACATGTGCATTACGCTGTGACGAGGTCATGCGCACGCTACCGTGACCTAAACATGTCTGGCTATTTGGAAAGTTACCTGTTCGAGGCGTACTCGGTTTTATAAATGTTTTGTCCTGTTTTCATCAGCATATTGACCACATTGATACCTACTGCTGCTAGATACAATGTGCTCCGCTTACAGGAGAATATTTTCATGTTGTATGAATGCACATGTATTTATAAGCTAGCTTGCCTCCCCTCGTTGTCATATAGACCATTCCTCACACTGAGCACAAACGTTAGAATATGAACTTTGACCTCATATTACCTCGCAGTTATCCAACTTGTACATGTTTATTTTTCTACTCTCTTTACTTCTTCTATTCTTTCTAAACTCTACCCCCGAACCCTCCCTGATTCTACAATTTACATGATACTAGCGTTGTCCAAATTATACCCTACGTATTAAGGGGCGTAACAAACGGGTTTTCAATGTGTAAGCCCAATGATGAAGTGTGCTGCCGAAGGCAGCACCCCGAAGCTATACGTATGATGCAAGCCAGGCTACCAACCATATTGTTCCCATTATATGTATAAAAGCGGTAAAAAAACCCTAAGAAACACTTTATTTCACGGGGAAAACTAGAGTTAGTGTTTGGGTACACCGATAGTTAGCAAGACTAGAGTTTCACTGGCGCGATTACCATGCCGAATGAATATGCTACCCTCAGTTCTACATTTGTTAGAGACTTTGATTGCAACGAAGCATTTTAGTTGGCGGTCTTTATAGCAGATACAAAACATCTGTCATTGCTTTTTAATATGTTATATCATATAGTCTATATTGCGTTATATTTTTTTTATTTTGTCAAAAATGATGTGTAAGCCCGGGCTACATAGGTTGTTACGCGCCTGGTATTTTGTCCGAGCACACCTCTGATGTGACACAATGTCAATCTCATTACCGTTACACCGTGCTCGGACAGGATTATTTAACAGAAAACCCCTTCGAAGTTCTGCAACAATTCCTGGAAACAATGTACAACTATTGGACACAAGATAACCTGGAGAATGGCCAGTTATTGCAGTACCAGCTATGATACACAATCAACAAACTTCTATTCCGTGAAAAAAAAAGTAAGCATTCAATATTTACATTGTACTTGCTAAGCTAACAGTGCTTTTATACATAAATCACACATTTAAAGTATCTACTGTACATTGTTAGAAACTAAAAATGGTACTGGTTATTAATTAATTCTAATTTTTAAACGTGACAGATGACTGATATTTTTATGTTTGTGTTTTCAGGTCTTTGTAGACAATATTTTACATTTTGGGAGGAGGGGCTGGGAAAATCTAGCTCGACTTTCCAGAGAGGACTTCGGGGTGACCAGAGACGCGACAGGTTCTCTGTATGTGTACAAG
>NW_018477476.1:598-1465 GCF_002113885.1 Mizuhopecten yessoensis | reverse complement strand
CCTGTTACACTAGTCTGATTCCTTCCTTACACTAACAAATAGTAGCTACATATTACAACTGTTACACTAGTCTGATTCCTTCCTTACATTAACAAATAGTAGTTACATATTACACCTGTTACACTAGTCTGATACCTTCCTGACACTTACCAATGGTTGTTTCCTATTACACCTGTTACACTAATCTGATACATTCCTTACACTAACAAATAGTATTTATATATTACACCTGTTACACTAATCTGATACATTCCTTACACTAACAAATAGTAGTTACATGTTACACCTGTTACACTAATCTGATACATTCCTTACACTAACAAATAGTATTTATATATTACACCTGTTACACTAATCTGATAACTTCCTTACACTTACCAATGGATGTTACATATTACACCTGTTACACTAGTCTGATTCCTTCCTTACACTTATCAAAGGTAGTTACATATTTCACCAGTTATACTAATCTCATACCTTCCTTACACTTACCAATGGTTGTTACATATTACACCTGTTGCACTAATCTGATACCTTCCTTACACTAACAAACAGTAGTTACATATAACACATGTTACACTAGTCTGATACCTTCCTTACACTTACCAATGGTTGTTACATATTACACCTGTTGCACTAATCTGATATCTTCCTTACACTTACCAATGCTTGTTACATATTACACCTGTTACACTAGTCTGATACCTTCCTTACACTTACCAATGGTTGTTACATATTACACCTGTTACACTAGACTGATTCCTTCCTTACACTTACCAAAGGTAGTTACATATTACACCTGTTGCACTAATCTGATATCTTCCTTACACTTACCAATGGTTGTTACATATTACACCTGTTACACTA
>NW_018477476.1:0-524 GCF_002113885.1 Mizuhopecten yessoensis | reverse complement strand
TAATCTGATACCTTCCTTACACTTACCAATGGTTGTTACATATTACACCTGTTACCCTAATCTGATACCTTCCCTACACTTACCAATTGTTGTTACATATTACACCTGTTACACTAGTCTGATTCCTTCCTTACACTAACAAATAGTAGTTACATATTCACCTCTTACACTAATCTGATACCTTCGTTACACTTACCAATGGTTGCTATATATTCCACCTGTTTCACTAGTCTGATACCTTCCTTACGCTAACTGCTGACAGTTACATATTACAACTGTTACACCAGTCTGATTCCTTCCTTACACTAACAAATAGTAGTTACATATTACACCTGTTACACTAATCTGATACCTTCCTTACAAATACCAATGGTTGTTACATATTACACCTGTTACACTAGTCTGATACCTTCCTTACACTAACTAATGACAGTTACATATTACAACTGTTACACTAGCCTGATTCCTTTCATACACTAAATGATAGTTGCATATTACAACTGTTACAATAGCCAGATTCATTC
>NW_018477475.1:0-1464 GCF_002113885.1 Mizuhopecten yessoensis | reverse complement strand
TGAGTGTGTCGATGTGTTAATACTGTGTCAATATATCACTGAGTGCGTCAATGTGTTACATAGTGTGTCATTATGTTACATGTCAATATGTGACATATTTAGTGTGTGTGTTTCATTGTGTTTAAACATATTAAACAGTGTTTCAATACGTTACACAATGTGTTCATATGTTTTGAGTATATTTTTAGTGCTTATGTTGTATTACAGTGTAATTTAGTAAACACATAATTACCAACGAAAAAGTCTGAAAATTAGTTCACTTTTACAATATAGTGTCTGTCGGAGCTAATAAATCTTTGTAATATATATTGATCCTTGTGATTTTTTATGCAAAACTCTTAAGGTCGATACGTCTATGTTTATATTTTGTTTACTAACACTTTTCCATATCAATAATAATACCATATTTTCTGTAAAGTCTCTTGATATGTACCAACAGCCACACTCAACACTGAAAAATCACATTTAATTATAATGTTTTCTCTGCGCTCCTGTTTATCATTGACATAAAGAATTTATATAGATACACCGTTTATGTTTGTTAATAGCTTGCTTCACTGTATCATCTTACTGGGGGATCATTATACCTATCCTCATTTAAGTTCATCGATTGCTGTAGTGATGAGACCTTCAAGTTTGTACAGACTTTTAGGAAGCTATTAGACCTACAAGTCTGTACGAAGTATTATTTTGAGAAGTTCCTAGCTTAATTTCCATTCAGTGGGTAATGATAAAGAGACCTAAGGCCTCCAGTGAGAGGAGGCGAGGAATTCTTTGTACAGGGTATCACTTCTCCACTGAGTAACCAGAACAGGTGCAAATCCCCCCCTTATCACTACTATCGTTTGAATCTTATAGTGTTTGTTTCCGACTTTGAACATCATTCACTTTCTCTGATCCCATCCCCATAATCTTGTCCTCATAAATTTTTCTTTGCTTTGCAGATATATACAAAATGTAATGGAAAAGTTTGTTTTTTTCTCTCAATCGGGTTTGAGTTTTTCACAATCTGGACTATTACCAGTTTTATTCCTGACACTGGCTGTCGGAAATAAAACTGGTAATAGTCCAGATTGTGAAAAACATTCAACCAAGTAATATGACTTCAAAAACCACAGCCAACATTCATCCTCAAAAACTACACTCTAAAGATGACAGCTATAGTTAAAACTTGAGAATTATACTTAAAATAACAACTAGCATTCAACCTAAAGTTATAGCCTAAAACACTTGCCAGTATTCAAACTTAACATTACTCTAACCACAGTCAATATTCAACCCAATTTGTTAACTTTGATAGAACACCCAGCACTCAATGTCACATTTATACTCTGAAACATCAATCAAAAGTCAACATAACAATTATACTTTGAAACAATCCCCAAACATTCTATATGACAATTTTACTCTAGAACATTCTATATGACAATTTTACTCTAGAACATCAGCCAAACATTATATATG
>NW_018477474.1:0-1464 GCF_002113885.1 Mizuhopecten yessoensis | reverse complement strand
CGTATCGTTAACCATACATATGTAAAGGCGCAGCTGCACCCACTGATGTCAACAGTGTTGTTAGTACCGCGGTGGCGGGCGACATCAATGCGCGGTTGCTGGTCACCACGCCGCTCTGCCAGCTCCGCTACCAACCAACCGCGTCTCTAGATCTGTGTATATGTATACGTGCGAGGCTTGTCGGAGCGCCGTGTATGTTACCTGTACACCAGACCGCCACCTACACTAACACTGCTCCACCGATCACCAACCTATCACCGTAAGTAGTGGTAGCCAACGTGCATATCTCACAGACCACCCTCCGCTGACAGTGTCTATCGGTGTTGATATAGTATGGCCTTATTCAGGCCTTTAATATATCTACACGCTATTTGGGCATATATATTAACTAGCTTTAGTTGGCTTCATATATAAACCTACCGTTGTTAGCTTGGTCTGTATCACACTGTGATCGGTCTCAATCTGCCTGGCCGGCTGATTGATTGATTGATTGATTGATTGATAGGTTTTACGTCCGCTTAACTACCGGGCCGGCTCAGCTCACCTGTATTTATACCCTCTGTAATCCACGTGATCGGATCCATCTGTATCTCCATCACGTTTTACGTGGATGTAATTGTAGCAAACTCTTTTCGCCTGGATCTACTTTCGCTTTCCATTACATTTTTCAACACATATTCAACGCTTAATTTAAAACGCACATCAAACGGAAACGCAACGGAAACGTAACGCACTTTTGGTAAAGAAAAACGGTCCAGGGTCAGTACCTGCTGCCCCTGTGTGTTTCCATTGTGTTATGTGTTGTTCTTATGTGTTCATGTTATGATACCTGTTGTCCTTGTGTTTTTCCATTGTGTTATGTGTTATTCTTATGTGTTCACGTTGTGATACCTGTTGTCCTTGTATGTTTCCATTGTGTTATGTGTTGCTCTTATGTGTTCATGTTGTGATACCTGTTGTGCTTGTGTTTTTCCATTGTGTTATGTGTTGTTCTTATGTGTTCACGTTGTGATAACTGGTGTCCTTGTATGTTTCATTGTGTTATGTGTTGTTTTTATGTGTTTACGTTATGATACCTGTTGTCCTTGCGTGTTTCCATTGTGTTATGTGTTGTTCTTATGTGTTCACGTTGTGATACCTGTTGTCCTTGTGTTTTTCCATTGTGGTATGTGTTGTTCTTATGTGTTCACGTTGCGATACCTGTTGTCCTTGTGTTTTTCCATTGTGTTATGTGTTGTTCTTATGCGTTCACGTTGTGATAACTGGTGTCCTTGCATGTTTCATTGTGTTATGTGTTGTTTTTATGTGTTTACGTTATGATAACTGTTGTCATTGCGTGTTTCCATTCTGTTATGTGTTGTTCTTATGTGTTCACGTTGTTTTACCTGTTGTCCTTGTGTTTTTCCATTGTGTTATGTATTGTTCTTATGTGTTCACGTTGTGATACCTGTTGTCCTTGTATGT
>NW_018477473.1:0-1463 GCF_002113885.1 Mizuhopecten yessoensis | reverse complement strand
CCAGTAATATTTGTTTTAGATTAAAATAGCTGTAATTCAATTCAAGTTTTTTTTAAATTTTATATTTCAATTTATAAAAACAGAATTAAGTGTCAGCAAATGCACAAACCGAAATAATGGGTACGACAACAGGTGCTTGCATTGATTAATAGTTTAATGATTATGGTTTAACACGCCATGTGTACTTATTATGAAATAGGTGAGACCTAGTCAGCGGGCACACATGAAAATAAAGTTTTCTGCATAATTTAACTGTTTCATTTTATGCACAGTCGGTAGATATATATTGGGTGGGGAGGGTGGATAACTAAGGATTCCTCATCCCTCCCCAAACCCCTGCCTGCCTGTGGGAGTTTCTTTCAAAATATCGGGTAAGAAGCAGGGGCAAGTTTGGCCCATTTTCATTATTTAAAGTCGTTCTGGACAGTATTTGTTTAAATTTATGTCTATTTACACCATTCGGAAGAAACAGTCCATGTCCTTCATAAAACTATAACAGAATGGCAAACATGCCCGTTTTTGAAGAGTTATTAAACTCTTTACTGTTGGAAGAGTGTATGGCCTAATGTGCACCGCTTTGGGGTAAGTTCGACAGGATGTCTGGGGTACATGTAAGTTCGGCCCACATTTGAATTTGCATAAACATGACGTCAGAAAGCATGCAACGTCAAATTTTCCCGCCAATGTCTTTCTTCCCGTGTATGGCATTGGCCGAATCTGTCCAAAATTTATATTTTAAGAAGTCTGTATATTAGAGCAATACGAAACTCAATCCTAGGCTTGTATGTATACCATCATGTGAATATGTCGGTTTGTTACACGTATGCCATCAATAAGTAGCATTTCGGTTTACAAAAAGTTTGCTAAACTGGAAAGAAGTGAGGTCATAATTTTCTGTCTACCCTCCCAACAAAAAATATTTTCTCGCTTTTAGTTATCTAGAATTATAGTTTTCCCGTCATTTTTTCGTATGAATGTCCTGCCCAGTGAACTGCACTGCTAAAATCCTAAAAGTTGTAAATATTTGCTCAAGACTAAAATATCAGGAGTGGCCGGAAGTACCCAATGGCCGAACTCGCCCCGGTTTCCACAAGTTGCCTTAACCCCATATTGAACCCTGTCGCTATGGATCTGCCCTGGTTCGTTGTTTTGATTGTTAGAATCAATTACCGGTCTATTTGTTTGTTTTCTTCAGATGGTACCGTAAAGTACTGAAGAGAGTATAAGAACGAAAATAAAAAAAGATAATTTACACTTTTATTAGACTAGTGTTTGTTAATACATGCATTCAAAAGAATCAAAGGTCTTAATCCAGAATTGATTCTTACATTTTAACAGTGATATCTTGTTTGTAAATATAAAATTAGGATAATGATTACATTACGCAGTACATATTGTAGAGATTCTGTCTTTTCTCTAGTTTTAAAAGACAAAGAACATTCAAAGACACGAAAGTACAGAGG
>NW_018477472.1:271-1463 GCF_002113885.1 Mizuhopecten yessoensis | reverse complement strand
GCTGTAGAACTGGGGAGGAGTGTGACAAACTGGAGATGCTGGAAGACAAGGGGCTGCTGTAGACCTGGGTAGGTTTGTGACAAACTGGAGATGCTGGGAGACAAGGGGCTGCTGTAGATCTGGGTAGGAGTGTGACAAACAGATGCTGGGAGACCAGGGGCTGCTGTAGAACTGGGTAGGTTTGTGACAAACTGGGGATGCTGGGAGACCATGGGCTGCTGTAGAACTTGGTAGGAGTGTGACAAACAGATGCTGGGAGACCAGGGGCTGCTGTAGAACTGGGTAGGTTTGTGAAAAACTGGAGATGCTGAGACACAAGGGGCTGCTGTAGAACTGGGTAGGAGTGTGACAAAAAGATGCTCGGAGACCAGGGGCTGCTGTAGATCTGGGTAGGAGTGTGACAAACAGATGCTGGGAGACAAGGGGCTGCTGTAGAACTGGGTAGGTTTGTGAAAAACTGGAGATGCTGAGACACAAGGGGCTGCTGTAGAACTGGGTAGGATTGTGACAAACTGGAGATGCTGAGACACAAGGGGCTGCTGTAGAACTGGGGAGGAGGGTGACAAACAGGAGATGCTGGGAGACCAGGGGCTGCGAGTGTGACAAAAAGATGCTCGGAGACCGGGACTGCTGTAGAACTGGGTAGGTTTGTGAAAAACTGGAGATGCTGAGACACAAGGGGCTGCTGTAGAACTGGGTAGGAGTGTGACAAACAGATCCTGGGAGACAAGGGCTGCTGTAGAACTGGATAGGAGTGTGACAAACTGAAGATGCTGGGAGACCAGGGGCTGCTGTAGAACTGGGTAGGAGTGTGACAAATAGATGCTGGGAGACAAGGGGCTACTGTAGAACTGGGTAGGAGTGCGACAAACTGGAGATGCTGGGAGACGAGGGGCTGCTGTAGAACTGGGGAGGAGGGTGACAAACTGGAGATGCTGGTAGACCAGGGGCTGCTGTAGAACTAGGTAGGAGTGTGACAAACAGATGCTGGGAGACAAGGGGCTGCTGTAAACCTGGGTAGAGTGTGACAAACAGATGCTGGGAGACAAGGGGCTGCTGTAGAACTGGGTAGGAGTGTGACAAACTGGAGATGCTGGGAGACCAGGGGCTGCTGTAGAACTGGGTAGGAGTGTGACAAACAGATGCTGGGAGACAAGGGGCTGCTGTAGAACTGGGTAGGAGTGTGACAAAC
>NW_018477472.1:0-213 GCF_002113885.1 Mizuhopecten yessoensis | reverse complement strand
GCTGCTGTAGAACTGGGTAGGAGTGTGACAAACTGGAGATGCTGGGAGACCAGGGGCTGCTGTAGAACTGGGTAGGAGTGTGACAAACAGATGCTGGGAGACAAGGGCTGCTGTAGAACTGGGTAGGAGTGTGACAAACAGATGCTGGGAGACAATGAGCTGCTGTAAAACTGGGTAGGAGTGTGACAAACTGGAGATGCTGGGAGACCAGGG
>NW_018477471.1:0-1462 GCF_002113885.1 Mizuhopecten yessoensis | reverse complement strand
GAGGCGTTCCGAGTTTGAGATGAGTGCTGAAGGTATTCGCGTTTGGGAGGATTGCTGAAGTGATTAGAGTTTGAGAGGAATGCTGAAGTGATCAGAGTTTTAGAGGAGTGCTAAAACGATCAGAGTTTGAGAGGAGTGCTGAAGGTATCCGCGTTTGAGAGGAGTGCGGAAGTGATCAGAGTTTGAGAGTAATGCTGAAGTGATCAGAGTTTGAGAGTAGTGCTGAGGCGTTCCGAGTGTGATACGGGTGGTGAAGGTATTTGCGTTGGAGAGGAGTATTGAAGATATCAGATTTTTGAGGAGTGCTGAAGTGATCAGAGTTTGAGAGAAGTGCTGAAGTGATCAGAGTAAAAGAGTGGTGCTGAAGTGCTCCGAGTTTGAGAGGAGTGCTGAAGCGGTCCGAGTTAGAGAGGAGTGCTGAGGTGACTTGAGAAGAGTGCTGAAGGTATCCGCATTTGAGAGGATTGATGAAGTGATCAGAGTTTGAGAGAAGCGCTGAAGCGATCAGAGTTGGAAGGAAGTGCTGAAGTGATCAGAGTAAAATAGGGGTGCTGAAGGGATCTGAGTTTGAGAGGAGTGCTGAGGTGTTCCGAGTTTGAGAGGAGTGCTGAAGGTATCCGCGTTTCAGAGGAGTACTGATAATATCAGAGTTTTTGAGAAGTGCTGATGTGATCATNCAGAGTTTTTGAGAAGTGCTGAAGTGATCAGAGTAAAAGAGTGGTGCTGAAGTGATCCGAGTTTGAGAGGAGAGCTGAAGCGGTCCGAGTTTGAGAGGAGTGCTGAGGTGACTTGAGAAGAGTGCTGAAGGTATCCGCATTTGAGAGGATTGATGAAGTGATCAGAGTTTGAGACAAGTGATGAAGTGATCAGAGTTTGAGCGGATTGCTGAGGTGATCAGCGTTTGAGAGGATTGCTGAAGTGATCCGAGTTTGAGAGGAGTGCTGAAGTGATCTGAGTTTGAGAGAAGTGCTGAAGCGATCAGAGTTGAAGGGAAGTGCGGAAGTGATCAGAGTAAAATATGGGTGCTGAAGTGATCAGAGTTTGAGAAAAGTGCTGAATTGATCAGAGTAAAAGAGGGGTGCTGAAGTGATCAGAGTAAAATATGGGTGCTGAAGTGATCAGAGTAAAATATGGGTGATCAGAGTTTGAGAGAAGTGCTGAAGCGATCAGAGTTGAAGGGAAGTGTGGAAGTGATCAGAGTAAAATATGGGTGCTGAAGTGATCAGAGTGAAAGAGAGTTCTGAAGGTATCCGCGTTTGAGAGGAGTGCTGAGGCGTTCCAAGTTTGAGATGAGTGCTGAAGGTATTCGCTTTTGAGAGGATTGCTAAAGTGATTAGAGTTTGAGAGGAGTGCTACTACTGAAGTGATCAGAGTTTGAGAGAAGTGCTGAAGTGATCAGAGTGAAAGAGTGGTGCTAAAGTGATCTGAGTTTGAGAGGAGTGCTGAGGCGTTCCGAGTTTGA
>NW_018477470.1:0-1461 GCF_002113885.1 Mizuhopecten yessoensis | reverse complement strand
CCTGACTGACCCCAAAACGTCATAGAATGACGTCACGAACAATAGTGTGACCCCGAAAGGTTACTATAATTCCCCCACCAGCCTGCGCGTGTAAGTGATCTAGTATGCAAGAACATTAATTCTAATAATTGGAACATCAATGTCTCCTTCAACTCATCAAAATCATTTAACTCCATCATCTCTTGGTGGCCGTTTGACCACCTCAACTCATTGCACTTCATAACGCTACATAAATCTATAGGCCATATTTCCTGTACTTATACACTCCGGAGATAACCAGGCAAAAGCTCTTCAACTATAGTTGATATCAGTGTATAGCTCATGGTCAAGTTTTATTAATCACCAACTGTGTATTGTCATTATGTTTCATACAAATTAAGCTTCTATAGAAATACACAGTAGTGTACAGCATATTGATATTTTAATTACACACCGCCTAATAAATCAAAACCTCGATGCCTAATTAAGTCAATATAATATCTTCATCATTTGTTTCTTACAACTTTAAATGATGCCATCATTATATTACCAAAATCAAGCAATGCTACGGTCATAGTAAAACAAGTTAGAGTTCTCTCTCTTGTGTGTTAACACTGATCAAACACTTTCACACCTCAATAACCAAACAAAATTGGCAAATGAGCTGTTTAGGTCATGGGTGAGTGATTTCAGTATATCAAGCAGAAACATATATGTACAGTGTATATGTATTAGTAAAGGAAATCATGTATACCTCAGTTACATTGACAATATCTAGATAAATATTTATAGTCGAGGTATCAAATTTAAGAGCGAGTCACTTCACAACTCGCTTCACAACTTGTATACTTCAGTAGGTAAGTGTGTGACACCATCAGTATAGTTATCCCGTACTTATCAATCACAGGGTCATTTTTGTGATATTTCCCAAATTGGGAAATTCTTCAAAACTATATACATACATTGACTAAATTGCTCACGACTGACTGAGATTTAAAAGTGCAGCATAATACAGGAAGGGAAATGATCAGGTTGTTATAAAGATAGGCTTAAATAAAGGTGAAACAGAAAGAGGATTTAATTCAAAAGAGACTAATTTGTTTTTTTAATTTTTACTAAAATGATAGAAAACTTTTAATAATCCTGACTTTGTTTTGTTTTGTTTTTCTGTGTTGTTTCACAGTTCATCGACAATGCGTGTCATTTAGGTCCCAACGATCAATAAGCCTTACAATTATATCTTGTATGAAAAGACTTGAGTGGTATCACACTGGATTTTCTATTTCAATTTTACATATTCCAAATGATCTGTACAATTCTTTTCTCATTTTACACCATCACAAACAAATTTCAAGCTATTTGGATTTAAATTGAATATGAACACATTCCTTTACATGGTTTCCAATACTTACCAAACTTGTCAAAAAGTCATTTCCCACTACATGTATATTATTTCAGTATACTACATGTATATTATTTCAG
>NW_018477469.1:382-1461 GCF_002113885.1 Mizuhopecten yessoensis | reverse complement strand
AACTAAATTTCACCTTCATAGAGTAGGGGCACTTCACGCGCCCCAACTTAATTTCAACTACATGGAGTAGGGGCACTCCTAGTGCCCCCCAACTAAATTTCAACTACATGGTGTAAGGCCACTACACGCGCCCCCTAACTAAATTTCACCTTCATGGAGTAGGGGCACGTCACGTGCCCCCTAACTAAATTTCACCTTCATGGAGTAGGGGCACTCCACGCGCCCCCCAACTAAATTTCAACTACATGGAGAAGGGACACTCCTAGCGCCCCCTAACTAAAATTCACCTTCATGGAGAAGGGGCACTCCACGTGCCCCACAACTTAATTTCAACTACATGGCGAAAGGGACACTCCTAGCGCCCCCAACTAAATTTCAACTACATTGAGAAGGGACACTCCTAGCGCCCCCTAACTAAATTTCACCTTCATGGAGTAGGGGTCCTCCACGCGCCCCCTAACTAAATCTCAGCTACATTGAGAAGGGGCACTCCTTGCGCCCCCTAACTAAATTTCAACTACATGGAGAAGGGACACTCCTAGCGCCCCCTAACTAAATTTCACCTTCATGATGTAGGGGCACTCCTAGCGCCCCCTAACTAAATTTCACCTTCATGGAGTAGGGGTCCTCCACGCGCCCCCTAACTAAATCTCAACTACATGGAGAAGGGGCACTCCTTGCGCCCCCTTACTAAATTTCAACTACATGGAGAAGGGACACTCTTAGCGCCCCCTAACTAAATTTCACTTTCATGGAGTAGGGGCACTCCTAGCGCCCCCTAACTAAATTTCACCTTCATGGAGTAGGGACACTCCTAGCACCCCCTAACTAAATTTCAACTACATGGAGAAGGGGCACTCCTAGCGCCCCCTAACTAAATTTCACCTTCATGGAGTAGGGGCACTCCTAGCGCCAACCAACTAAATTTCAACTACATGGTGTAAGGCCACTCCACGCGCCCCCTAACTAAATTTCAACTACATGGAGAAGGGGCACTTTTATCGGCCCCTAACTAAATTTCACCTTCATGGAGTAGGGGCACTCCTAGCGCCCCCTAACTAAATTTCACCTTCATGGAG
>NW_018477469.1:0-237 GCF_002113885.1 Mizuhopecten yessoensis | reverse complement strand
TCCACGCGCCCCCTAACTAAATCTCAACTACATGGAGAAGGGGCACTCCTAGCGCCCCCTAACTAAATTTCAACTACATGGAGAAGGGACACTCTTAGCGCCCCCTAACTAAATTTCACTTTCATGGAGTAGGGGCACTCCTAGCGCCCCCTAACTAAATTTCACATTCATGGAGTAGGGACACTCCTAGCACCCCCTAACTAAATTTCAACTACATGGAGAAGGGGCACTCCTAGC
>NW_018477468.1:0-1460 GCF_002113885.1 Mizuhopecten yessoensis | reverse complement strand
GACTGAACGAACATTTTGTATTCCTGTATCGTGACAGACAGTATATAAGTTTAAGGTTTTCTAAGCATTCTACATTCGCAATGTGAAATCGTCGTCAAAGAGAATGCTATTTAATATATTCGTGACAATATGGGAGGCAAACAAAATACATGTACTTGGCATTAATTTTAATATCAGGATAAAGTAACATATTCGATGATCCCTGCCACTTCTAGTCAGCTGTGTACACGTTTTCAATCACATGATGATCACGTCTATTTTAATGAAAAATCAGTCTGCAACCTGTGTAAAAATGACATCATAGAAGTGTACGTTTAACAAATATAAAAATACTGGAATATGGTATCGACTGCCTTTTGTGTATTGTATAAGGGGATTTTACTTAACTATTTTTTATGATCTTTTCCTAATTTGGAACATTGTATATTTTTTGAAATATGACAAAAATAACAGTTATCACAAAATCGGTTTTTGCTATAATTTAACTTCAGCAATACAAATACTGTTGTAATGAAAGATAGCTCATCCATATCTTTAATTAATTTATAGATTATATTTGTTTCTGAATATGAATAAAGTCTTATTTCAACTAACTGACATGTTAGAGTTAATTACTAAGGTTATGATTATAATTAAGAAAGGATATGAGTTTCACAAATAGAAAGATAACACTGGAGGATTAAATATTACTTCCTGATATGCTATAACTGCATTATCTCTGCTTCTACTATCTGTAAAACAAACAGTATTTATACTACCACTTATGATTGAAAGATGTGAAATATATCATAATTATACGTCTGTTTTTAAGCTACATATAACTTCATATGTCGGGCTTTAACATCACCCTTTGTCTGTGTTCTAGCTCACAGGTCATGTGACATTGACTTTATTTTCTGTTATCATTTATCCTTATACAACTACTATTGACCAGAACCAGGTCACTGGCTCAAAATGTCAAGGTTAATTAGGCATTCGATTTCAACCAGGAAGTTAGATAAAATTAATACGACACGTTACATCTAACGTGGGAAATGTTCTGATCACGAGTAGCCGGTACAGGTACTGATCTGATCGAGAGAGCAAAATATTTCAAAGTCATGGTATATGTCTGTGGCGAATTGAATGAGAGAAAAAAAAATAACAAAATACAAACGCACTGTTTTATACTTTCAGTGAATCGAAGCAAATATTTTCAAAATATCAAGAAACTGATAAAAAATATATTGTTAAAACTATCAACTCGCTGTTACATCACACCTTTCACACGTAAACTCGGGTCAACGAACTGATAAGAATATCTACTGTCAGAGCTTTAAACAAGTGTATAGTTTAAATGTCCCTGAGAAAAATCGTTGAGTTACCCAAGTCTTCTAATTATAGATCCTATACAAAAAGTTCCACAAAGGGACGCCTGTTGTATAGTGGGCGCCGACACATCAGCTTGGCTGTGCATGCAC
>NW_018477467.1:0-1460 GCF_002113885.1 Mizuhopecten yessoensis | reverse complement strand
TTTGTTTAGTGTCGGATGTAGGAATTTGAATGTTTTGTGTTGTGTATGGTGTCTGGTGTAGGACTTTGAGTGTTTGGTATTGTGCTTTGTGGTTAATTTGGGTCGGGTGCAGGAATTTGAATGTTTTGTGTTGTATTTGGTGTCGGGTGTAGGAATTGTATGTTTGGTGTTATGTTTGGTGTCTGGTGTAGGACTTTGTTTGTTTGGTGTTTTGTTCAATGTTGTGTGTAGTGTCAGGTGTATGAATTTGAGTGTTTAGTGGTGTGTTTGGTGTCAGGTGTAGGAATTTGAATGCTTGGTGTATGTTTTCGTGTCATGTGTAGGAATTTGAGTGTTAGGTGTTGGGTTTATTGTCGGGTGTACGGATTTGTGTGTTTGGTGTTTTGTTTAGTGTCGGATGTAGGAATTTGAATGTTTTGTGTTGTGTTTGGTGTCTGGTGTAGGACTTTGAGTGTTTGGTATTGTGTTTGGTGGTTTGTTTGGTGTCGGGTGCAGGAATTTGAATGTTTTGTGTTGTATTTGGTTTCGGGTGTAGGCATTTGAGTGTTAGACAAATTTGAATGTTTTGTGTTGGGTGAAGGAATTTGAGTGTTTGGTGTTGTGTTTGATGTCGGGTGTACGGATTTGTGTTTTTGGTGTTGTATTTGATGTCGGGTGTAGGAATTTGTGTGTTTGGTGTTGTGTTTGGTGTCGGGTGTAGGAATTTGAATGTTTTGTGTTGTGTATGGTGTCAAGTGTTGGAATTTGAATGTTAGGTGTTGGGTGAAGTGTTGGGTGAAGGAGTTTGAGTGTTTGGTGTTGTATTTGGTGTCGTGTGTAGGAATTTGAATGTTTGGTGTTGTGTTTAGTGTCGGGTGAAGGAATTTGAGTGTTAGGTGTTGTGTTTTGTGTCGGATGTATGAATTTTAATGTTTTGTGTTGTTTTTGGTGTCGGGGGTAGGAATTTGAATGATTGGTGTATTTTTTCGTGTCAGGTATAGATTTTAGGGTTAGGTGTTGGGTTTAGTGTTGGGTTTAGGAATTGGAGGGTTTGGTGTTGTGTTTGGTGTCGGGTGTACGGATTTGTGTGTTTGATGTTTCGTTTAATGTCGGATATAGGAATTTGAACGTTTTGTGTTGTGTTTTGTGTCGGATGTAATAATTTTAATGTTTTGTGTTGTTTTTGGTGTCGGGTGTAGGAATTTGATTGATTGGTGTATTTTTTCGTGTCAGGTGAAGGAATTTGAGTGTTTGGTGTTGGGTTTGGTGTCAGGTGTACGGATTTGTGTGTTGGATGTTGTATTTGGTGTCGGGTGTAAGAATTTGTGTGTTTGGTGTTGTGTTTAGTGTTGGGTGTAGGAATTTGAATGTTTTGTGTTGTATTTGGTTTCGGGTGTAGACATTTGAGTGTTAGGTTTTGGGTTTAGTGTTGGGTTAAGGAGTTTGAGTGTTTGGTGTTGTGTTTGGTGTCGGGTGTAGGA
>NW_018477466.1:0-1458 GCF_002113885.1 Mizuhopecten yessoensis | reverse complement strand
AACAATTATGAAACAAGTTATTTCAACTTATATTAATAACTCTTGATAGCTCGGATATTAGCATGTTGGGGGTATTAATGTGGGAGAAAACCGGAGTACCCGGAGAAAACCCATGGTATGGCAGGTTAACCATACCTTTTCAGGTCCAATGGGGGAGTCAAACCCAGTCGCCTTGGTGAAAGGCGAATACGTTATCCGCTGCGCAACCCGACCACCCACTAATTTGCTTTATAACTTATGCAAGCAAAATTGAATGTTAACAAGAATGGTCCCGAATCTTTGTACATGTGTAATATATGACCTTAGTGGTTTTGTGAGAGTTCTTGATATCCTTCAAATTTGCTCCCTTTTTAAATTGTTTTTCTTATATTTTATGTCTCCTTTTTCCCTCTGTTGTGGGCCCGTAATCATGAAAGCATTCTCATGTCAAGCGTGGATTCTGTACTCCATCTAACTGTCATATACTTTGTGAAATGGTAAGAAAGTCAAGTATGGACATTGAAAATGGTACTTGGTTTTAATCCCTCCTAACTTCTCCTAAATCATAGGCTTAATGTGATTTTTTTTTTTTTTATTAATTCACCACCTGAAAAAGAAACGGGGCTTTCAGCACATGACGTGATTTTGATCATGAGAAGGCTTCACGAATACGGCCTCCGTTGCTTACCTTATCTATTTATTTATTTATTTCAATCCAAGGCCCACTTACATGTTGATAACAAAAACAACAGTTCAAAATAAATTACAAACTACAATAACACAGACAAAATGTAAAATTATCAAACAATACATACATGATACTTAAAGTACAAACAGACTTATGTGTAATGAATTGAAAACAAATCTGTTTCGTTTCTGCTTGAAACGTTTTGAGTGATTCGCTAAAAAGACTATAGGGCTGCACATTGAGGAAGCTAGAATTATCTGTTGATGCTATGATGTTTTCTTTTCATTTTGCTTCTGCATAATATATGTATATATGTTGTCAATGTGTGAGTGACAATTGCGTTTTTTTTAATTCTAAATTTGTTCACTTAAAAAATACTGAATCTCAGTACAGCTATAACAAAAACTATATGGTATCATTTTAAATATCTTTCATTTGGGGTGGTCGGGTGGCGCAGAGTATAGCGGCCGGGCTTCGATTCCCTTATCGGACTTGAAAAGGTATGGTCACACACGTCGGTTTTCTCCGGGTACTCCGGCTCCGGTTTCCTCCCACAGTTAGGACCCCCGCCCCTGCGCGTTTACGTCCGGGCCAACAAGTGTAATAAGTTGTAAAAACTTGTTTAATTATTGTTGTAAAATAAATAGTTTATATATCATTCACATCCAGACACGAAATGAATACCTACGAATGTAGACAGGGTATGTTTGAACGGTTGTTTTTTATATGAAGCAGTAGTGGGCATAAAATTATAGTGATTAAATTGTCAGAAACAACAGGGGGAGGGGGAG
>NW_018477465.1:0-1458 GCF_002113885.1 Mizuhopecten yessoensis | reverse complement strand
TCGTTTAGTATTGGATCCTCTCCATGTGTTTTTTGACGATATCGTTGGACGTTAAAGCAGGTCCAGACCGTTCTGAATTTCTCGTCATTGGGTATCAGTTCTATGAAATGCCGATAAAGACTGCGTCGGAATTAAACGTTTCCAACTGTGTCAAACTGACGTTATCACTTTCTTTTTTGAAAACATCACCAAATTATCCCTGAAACTGTCCGCTAAATGTGTTTCAACTGTTTCTCCTTGCTGTATAAGGTCAGACACCAGCTGAAAAATCTACCTCGTTCAAATAATCCGGCATAGGTCGCAGAACATGAAATACACTTAACTTCACCTAGCCCCGTTTCAATCAATGGAATCCAATATCCAATCAAGTTCGCAAACCGGCCTTAATTGGTATATAATTGACTGCGCCGCATATTCATTCAGCACAAATCACAGGTGACAGGTGCCAACGGGGCTGGGGGTGGGAGGTAGGGGAGACTTTGTGTTCATAATGCATGTGTATAATATCTGAAACGGCCTTAAAAGTTTCATTAGAAAATATATCACGGCAGTCGCCTCGTGCACAGGCACCAATAGCAGAAGTAAAACATGATTACCCATTTGAGTCTGCTGTTGGCGAAAATGCCTATGAGGGAGCTTTAATTTAAATTACTGCAGACAATCGCTACATGTAAACGTTATGCCCTCGGCATCGCTGTTCAGTCAGCCGTGAAATCCTAGTACTCAATGGCAAGGTCAGGTATTGGAACTGTTTTCACGACACAGCACGATATCGGCAATTATCCAATTATGGCTACATTGTCTTGTCCGAGGGTCTGTGAGAACAATGGGGCAAGTCAGTTTACGAAACAAAATGTCGTTTCTCCAAACAGCGTAGTGAAGCCATCCGTCCTGTTGGTATTGAGATATGCTTCCAACCCTTAAAATAAATTATTTCGTCCAAATGCGATAGATTTGGGTTAGTCCTTATTCTAACAGAGGGTAAAACAGCAACTGCAACACTACAGGTACCGGCGGCGACCCTTGACCCACAGCAGGAAGCTAGCTGCAAGCTAACAGGTGATTTAAGTTATCAAAGTATGGTTAGCTTTACCATTCAACTCATGTTTTAATGTATTAAGCATACTCATCTCTTATGTATAAACAGAAAACTGTTTTGGAAAAATATAGATTAATCTTGAACAATTTATAATTCTGACAATAAGCAGAGTCCAAGCGCCGAGTATTCTTTTTGGCTAGTAAATCAGAACGTTAGTCACTCAAACATTGGACAAGCCTACCAGATCATTTGATGAAGTGAACTGTGACCTTGATACTGACAATTACGCAAGAGGTCGAAGAACAAATCTTGCTGGAATCTCATGTCGTAGGTTTCTTTTTATTATTTTCATCTTGCAGGCGCGTAGCTCTCTTTATGCAAATGAGTACATATAATTTTGATGAGTAAAAAATATGTAA
>NW_018477464.1:0-1457 GCF_002113885.1 Mizuhopecten yessoensis | reverse complement strand
CAATTTTTTAACCATGAAATTGAGCGATTTCAACTAGTGAATTTGATAAAATTTCATCTGAAAGAACAGATCAAAAGATGCCATTTCCTTAGGGTATAAGGTACATACATGTATTTTTGATTTAATCTCCCTCATGGACATTTAAAAAAGTATAACAAGCTGGTGTTAAACTGTGCATGTGTGTTCTTACCTATAGCAATATGAGCATATATGAACCCCCTATACATATGCGTGTACCCTAAACTACAGACTGTAGTGTAGGCCTAACGTACAATCATGGCACTCAACGAGTCATTCAACATGTTAATATAATGTTAACAAAAGGTGGACATTGATAACGTTAACAGCCATCTCCGACATCTGCTGCTGTACTGTGTGATTAAATCCAAATAAAAACAAGGGAGTAGGCCCTATTCAAAACATTTGTTCCTAAAAGTACTGTTTACAGTGAAGAAATAAAAAGTCTAAAACATTAGTCATATTAATTATATTTAATTATTCTTTTTATGCACTCATCCAAGTTCTGCAATTGAAGTGAATAGCAGCTTACATAAAGGCATAACAATTTACATAGACATTTATCCCAGTGGTCCCACCTTCCCTCCCTTTTGTCCTTTTTTTAAAGGACAAAGCATTAATTCTGTGTTGATAACAAATCATCAGTACATTATTACCCCATGCCCCACTCCCAAAATTATATAGTATTACCCTTCCCACATTCTTCAGTATCTAAAAGTGACAAGATCTGATGTGCAGCAGGCCTAGTTTACGAGTTTCTTCCGTCTGCGCCAGGGACTTGCGAACTTACAACGTTTCACTGTATGCCAGAGGTTCGCATTCTGTTCTGCAAATCACGTGTTGCCATTGAATTAAAGNAAAGGAACCCCATTATGATTACATAGCTTTCATATTACCCACAAATATATTCGAGGCACTAGCATCATTATAATTAGCACACGTGTTTAGACAAATTTTAACAATTAAAAATGTTATGTTTCTTCTTTAAATTTTCTTTTTTCTTCATTACATTCATGTTTATTAATGCCAAATTTATTTCATTAACCCAGCATGTTATATTAATGATTTTACAAAATCACAAAAATATTTAATTTCATGGAAAATGAAAAGAAATGCAACTGTATTATAAAATCTGCAGTTCTGAAATTTCAATATTTCTTTGATTTTTTTTCTCTCTCAACAGTTCAAAATTTCAACATACAAATTATAGTTCTTCAAAGTTTACATGTACTGAATATTACTGATGGTGCTTACAGCTAAGTTCAGTGACTTCTTTTAATACAAAAGTCTATTTAGTAAATGCTTAATAATGCTTGATATTCCAATATTAAATTTATTGTTAATTGCATGGTAATATGTAAATATTATAGATCTGGTGGAAGGTGTTCTCATTCTGTCGGCCTCGTCAAAACCCTTCAACAACTAAAACTTCTTGGAAT
>NW_018477463.1:0-1456 GCF_002113885.1 Mizuhopecten yessoensis | reverse complement strand
TGATTTAGAGAAAACTGCTAGGAAAAACTGCAAGAAGCATTGGCTAAGAAAACTGCTAGGAAATATGCTATGAACATTTTCTTTATAAATTATCAATAATCCTACGCACTGCTCGATCATTATGAAAATCCTTTTAACAAGTTTTTTCAACAAAAGATGAACTGACCTTTTCTTTGTGTTCCGTTTTTATTATCAATTTTTTTTCTCATTCTGAGACTATTTCCTTTATGATTGACATATCTCAACGACTCCTTCTGAATAACCCATAGGCCAAAGGACATGACATTTGTCATTAAGTCTCCATGGCGACGGGCTGTCATTAGGTAACAATTTAACGGTCTGAACCCATATTCATTCATAAATAAGCCAAAATTGTCCCCAATTTTCCGACAATGATCTATAAAGTGTCTTGATATTCAAACACAAGTGCTATATTGTTTGCTATCATTTCTTTTCAGTGATGGCACACATATGTATTTCTGGCACCCCAGACCCATATATCTCACGACATTTTCCATGCTAGATTTTCCCATCTTGTCCGATCTCTCTGATATCTTTTCGTGACATTTCGCGGAAGTTTTACACAGTGACGTATTTATCCGCGCGTTAACTGCTCGCAATTGATAATCTGCATTATACACATTCTGTTTTGTCGTTAATTTGTGTTGTTGTGTTGTACAAAATGTAGGTAGATATCTGATGTTGTAGATAAAAAATACTCTGTGAAATACGTTGTCTTCTTTGTAAGGACGGACTACAATTTTACGCGGCAGCATTTACTTGTAGATTTAGTAGTGTAGAGGCCATAGACGGAATACTTGTAGTTTTTACCAAAAAAGTGTTTGCCGATCTGAAAGATGCGAGGAAAAAATCATTTACCTGTAACTAAGCGAGATCGGTTTACCTCAGTCTCGGACTAAGATTATGTAACATCCCAACCTCGGTCTACGCCTCGGTTGGGATTATGTTACAAAATCTTAGTCCTCGACTGATATAACTCGATCTCGCTCTTAGCCCGATCGCTTTGAACTCGATCGCGCTCTTAGCCCTCGACTGACATAACCCGATCTCGCTCTTAGTCCGATCGCTCTGAACTCGATCGCGCTCTTAGCCCACGACTGATATAACCCGATCTCGCTCTTAGCCCGATCGTTCTTGACCCGATCTCGCTCTTAGCCCGATCGCTCTTGACCCGATCTCGCTCTTAGCCCGAGACTGATATAACCCGATCTCAATCAGTCACAGGTAATAGATTTGAATAAAGTGTGTGTCAAATGTGTTTTGGTTGGTTAAACGGTGAACTGCGATACATATATATATTAAAATTACTCTTCACTTTATACTTCAACATACACTGAATTCATTGAATGTTGAGGAAAAATATTCCATACCATTTGTATATATAATACTTAATTTCTTATTATATAATCTTAAACAATCACAATGAAAACAATTC
>NW_018477462.1:0-1456 GCF_002113885.1 Mizuhopecten yessoensis | reverse complement strand
GTACTACCTAAGATGCATCTATGGTCTAAGTTTGGTTGGTCTAGCGCTTATACTTTTAGTGAAACTAAGTTAAACGCAAAAACTTAATGCTGACGCCATCGCCGGAAAAGCTACATCTTAGTCTTGCTTCTGCTACTTCTGGCGGCGAGACAAAAATAATCGGCGATCTGCAACATCTGTCAGGAGACGATGTTTACAGAATGGACTGGATATTTTGTTAACATAACGACCAAAAATCTGTCAGATCATCACATGTATATTACACAGAATCAATTGTTTATGTTTCTGCTTTATTTACCTGGGTAACGTAAACCCAGAGCATACCCGAAATTCCAGGGGTTACGTCCAGTTACGTTATCTGCATCCCTGGATATGTCATGACAAAATCGAAACAAGAAGTTAGCTGTTTGTTTGGTTGCTGGTGGGAAAACTTGGCAATCGCTTGGCTAATGCCTGTCATTTGAAGATTACAAAGGAGCGACATCCGACTTCAAAGCCGATCAATTTTACCGTTAAGCTGTCGTGCGATTATTTTGATGTACTTTAAATGATCAGACTGGTCTACTTGAATCATCAACAAGGAGGCGCTTACAGAGCCTTCGATTTCGTCATGACGATATCCCAGAGGTACAGATAACGTAACTGAACATTACTTCTGAATTTAGAGGATTGACCCTGACCTCTGCTTCAATCGATATAAAAGAGCTCGTGCTCAACTGCTCAAGAAAAGCTGCTACTTCTAGTATGACAAATGTAATGTCAGCTTATCAAACCTGGTTAGTATAGAGAGGTAATCACAGGGACCCGAAAATATGTTACAATTAGTATGTTTACACCTATTTCGTGAGTAATATTAGACGCGTTAATGGTCTAGGCCCCTAAAACGTCTAACATTGCTCCTATCATATCAGTAAGGGTCCAAACAGAGCTGGTGTAACCAATTCTCAGGTCAGAAGACTGTCTGTACTTCAACTTGACGTTAAGATTGACATAAATACAAATGGAACGATACACATTGGCTTTTGGAACGGAATGAAGAAAAAGGGAAGACTCGCTTTTATTGATATCCACCATGGCCACAAGTTTCATACAACTTCCAGTACAGTTGACAGTCTCGGCGGTGTATGGGGAGAGATCCTTCCCAACAAAATGTTCCGTACACCATTCATCATCAAGAGACGTGCACTCCCAACACACCGTACTGGTGGTACCTGAAGAATAAATTCGCCGAGTTTTGATTACCAAAGTAAATATCTAACATATTAAAAAAAACACAGTGTACTGTAATTAACACCCCTCATAACAATTGAATAATTCACCCTCGTAAGTATTGAATAAAAAACACTCATGACTACTGAATATCAACCCCTCATAACTATTCAATATCCACCCAACCTTATTATTACGTATTCTGTCTCTGCAGGTAGGGCGTAAGAATTGTACCTGCTGCCCCCAT
>NW_018477461.1:0-1456 GCF_002113885.1 Mizuhopecten yessoensis | reverse complement strand
CACAAACCAATGACGTAACAATCAATACCTGTTCTCAAGAGAAGACAACTCTGCAATACGCAAAGACGGAATAGACACGTAGTTGTCCCCGCCGATGATCATGGGTAATCTTGTTTACTTCGTTGGTGTCGTAATCGACAGAAAGGTTTCTTTGTGAAAAACCCTTTGCAAAAACGCGTTGATTATCCTGACATTTCCTACAAACACTTCTTATTAAAACATCTCGCTCAAGTTTGATTTTTGCCGGGATTTACGTGCATACAACTTGACGGTTTATTGATAAATGAGTATTTGGAAATTGTTTAAAGAAATCCCATGGAAAAGCAGATGTGTATGCTTCAACATAAACAGCTGTTTTATGGGTCTCATAAGATAATCTTAACAAATCACAGAATTTGTAGCAAAGAAAAAATATTAAATTTGGAATCAAATGGAAATATTCCACAATATAACATTCGTTAGGTACAATTTTGACATAAAAGAAATTAAGAAAACGGGTCTATACTTTCAAAAAGATACCATGTCCGACAAAGTAAGATGGCTTTTCTTATTGCAAATAAAATATTAAAATGTTTTATGGTGCTAAGCTGTTAAACATGTCTAAAATATTGAATTCAAAACCATCAACCAATATACTATTTGCTAGATAGTTATGACCTGATGGCTAGTGCCCGTACAACTAAGATCCCATATTGATGATCCATATTCCACTGGACTGGTTTCTATAGTAGCCTCCCCTTAACACCCGTTTAGAAATGACAGTACCGTAGTTGGGCCAGGCCAATTCCGTAGAGCAGGTAGCTCAAACGGTTAGAGCAATATAGTATAACAATCTGTGGTGCGGGTTTCGAATTCTGGTCTAGCTATGATGTTTTTGTTACACTCGGAACACTGTTGTCGGTCATATTTTGTTAATTGCATTGTTCTTAATTTTCATAGGTGTGCCGCAAGGTATGCTTGTCTTTTCAGAAATGATTTAGAAAAGCTATAGTCATACCGGAAACAACAGTTTCCAGTACTGTGTTACAGTTTTTGGCAGCGGTATAGGGATCCTTATTCTGGCATAATATGTTAAATGCTTCTGAGCTATACAAACGATCTACTGATAAACAGGTGTGATATTTTTATCTTTTCAAACTTGATATTGATTTTGTATTAGAATACCAGTAATCATTATTTTTATATATTCAAGTGTTTGGTTTAACTCATAAACCAACATATGCTGCCAGGAACATATTCATCATGAAATATGTGTATGCCAACGGTCTGTACGGAAACGCCATGGTCTTAGCATTGCCAATGTAAAGAGACGGTTATATTTGAATATGATTATTACATTTCTGACCATAGACAAATTAAAAAACCCATTTACAATCTATGTTGTTTAATATACTTTTCAGTCGGTTGGTTGGATAACGTCTTAGGAATGATGACCAATATACAATATTTGATATTG
>NW_018477460.1:0-1456 GCF_002113885.1 Mizuhopecten yessoensis | reverse complement strand
AAACAGAATGTTTTAAGTAGTTTGACTTTAGAGATACTAGGATATAAGAATCTTAAAATGTTCAGTAGATTCCGGTGGATTCGTAGCAGCATCACCATGATGAAACGTTTTTTCAATTTCAGGTGGATCATTTGAGCGCATGCGTCGTCTCAATATCACTTTGTTTCCCGGCTTGGGTTGCGCCTCAAGTTCCTACATCGATAAAAAGGAAATAGCAATGTACTTTTTAAAAGTGGTACATATAATTAATATTAAAGAGGTTTTCATGGTTGTTAACAAAGGATAGTAGATACATTTTAGTTTAGATAGCAGCATGGTCGTATAGCAACAGTTCCAGCATCATTGACTGGGTAAGTACGTGAAGATGAAGAACAATCTTTAACTCTTTCGGCGCCAAATTACATTACATAACATTTTTAGTCGGTGCCATATTTTAATAACATAATAATTTTTACATTATTTTTCAATAATTCATAATTTTCTGTTTTGTAAGTGTAGGGACATGGTACTTAGTGGATATCAAGTGTAGATGAAGCCCTTTGGGCGTCTTTAAAGGCAATTCAAGGTCATGTGACCAAGGCGGTCATCTTGGATTTTCATAATTTTATGAAAACCTAAGTTAGTCTTTCAGCCATTATTATTGATTTTTTATCACTAATATGCAGGTTAACAGGTGTATGTGTATACTTGTAGATATATCAACTAGTTTAATACTTTTATTGGTTAAAACTATTATTTTACAATAAATAAATAAATACAAGGAAGTTTAATACTCGGTGTCAAATATATGTATTACTAAATAAAAGACTTTCACATAACACTTTGTAGTATTCTTTTTTGTTAGAGTAGGTACTTTTTTAAGGTAGGTACACCACATTTGTCGGATTTACAGTTTAAATGAATCTTTACCTCTCAGTCGTCATCAAATGTCATTCAAGGTCAAGAGACCATGGCGGCCATCTTGGACTTCATAACTAGGGGCCGTAAATAGGTTTTATGACAGGGTTGTTTTGAGTTCTGACGACAAAACCATATAAACTGAATTTTATATTCTATGTAAAAGAAGCGAATTGGAAGCACATTATATTGCGCATGTTTACATTTGTTAAATCATATTTTTCTTAAAGGTATAAACTGCAAATCACAAAGTGCCGATGAGGTTATACTTAAAGAACAAGTAAACTATGAGCGTGACCTATTTGTACCGTGAATGTGTCATGTTTCCTTTCTATAGGAAGCGATGTTAGTTTATTTACACAGTTCAATCTTTTCCCCCCAAGTGAACACTGAGGATTCATTTAATTTTGATTTCTGTTTACTATTTCAACCGACCATCACAAGACATCCAAAGCGGCATATTCCCTGGACATTAGCTATGGTTGTACAACGCCTTACCGACCATCCCTAGGAATGCAGACCGTCTTTTGTTGAGTGTAGTGTATGGCGGAAGTAAGAA
>NW_018477459.1:0-1456 GCF_002113885.1 Mizuhopecten yessoensis | reverse complement strand
CTAGCATTTCTGTCGACTCCATTTCAGCTTAACCGGCTATCCGGAGGAATGCATGCACCGTACTAACTGCTAAGGCAGTAATTTTCTCCTTTGCATACTTCCCACCTGTAATAATGATTCCGTAACGTTCTATCTTTGATCATTTGGCAACGTTTCGCTTCGTAGCTGACACGGTACAACACTTTTCTTTCGCTTACTTCACACGGCCAGTCATTTTGTTTACAAAGAAATTGTGTGCTATGCGCATGCGCTAGTAGAGGAAAATCCCTGAACAAAACGTTGGTCAGACAGGTAAATATCCCAATGATTATCTTAATGTTATTCATTTTTATGAATCTATATCAGCCAAATCCGATCTTTATTAATTTAGATAAGGAGTCTCACTTGATATGCTTTTGAAAAAAAAGACACAAAAAATATACACTTCAGCATGATGTCCCTTTAAAACAAAGAAATATAAATCTCCAGGCATAGATTGTCTATCATGTTCTATACTTAAAAAAAATCCAAATAACTTAAACATAACTATTTTAGACCTAATAAACACTATTTGGCAAACGGGGACCTACCCGAAAACTTGGAATAAAGCGGTAGTCATCCCACTTTTAAATCCGGGAAATGATAAAGAAATCCGGCATCGTATAGACCAATCTCCCTGACAGTTCATCTGTGTAAAACCATGATAAACAATAGATTAAATATCACATTACTAAAAATAATCTAATAAGCGAAAACAAAAGCGGTTTCAGAAATCATAGATCTACCATAAACTCTCTAATTAGAATAACGTCCGAAATAAAAAGTACGCTAAGTAAAAACCGCCATACCTTAGCCGTGTTCCTATATCTTGAAAAAACATACGATCCTATCTGGCACAAAGGATTACTAAGGTCACTAAAAGAAGTAGGTATAACAGGCAACATCCTAAAGTTTATTACCCATTTTTGCAGGATAGGAAAATACAAGTACGGATGAATAATATCCTATCAGATGAACATAAATTGGAAAACGGAGGACCACAAGGTAGTGTAATCTCACCTACTTCATTTAATATACATATGCACAAACTAGACTCTCATTTAAAACTCAAACGCTACAATGAAATCCACGCACGAATAGGTCGATTTGCTGATGACACCAGCATCTGGAAAAGCGGTTTAAACATAACAGATAATGGTAAAATAATTCGGAGAACACTAGATTCCATACAAGAATGGGCTGATAAATGCGGCTACAAAATCTCTAAAGAAAAAACGGTAGCCATGTCATGTTCTAGAAGAAATAAACAACCAGATCTCTATCTAGGTAATAAAATAATAAAACAAATACAATATGTTAAGCAAACGAGATACCTAGGAATGATATTCGATAAAAAATAAAACTGCCATGGATCCCACATATTAATAATATAAAAAGAAACCTGTAAAAGCGCACTAAACACACTAGTATTCGTATC
>NW_018477458.1:0-1456 GCF_002113885.1 Mizuhopecten yessoensis | reverse complement strand
TTCAGTAACACCAACTGTCTCAATGGGATATTTCAGTAACAATAAATGTCTCAATGGTATACTTCAGTAACACCAACTGTCTCAATGGGACACTTCAGTAATATACTGTCCTAATGGGATACTTCAGTAACATCAACTGTCTCAATGGGATACTTAAGTAACACCAACCGTCTCAATGGGATACTTTAGTAACACCAACTGTCTCAATGGTATACTTCAGTAATATACTTTCCTAATGGGATACTTCTGTAACATCAACTGTCTCAATGGGATACTTAAGTAAGACCAACTGTCTCAATGGGATACTTTAGTAACACCAACTGTATCAATGGTATACTTTAGTAACACCAACTGTCTCAATGGTATACTTCAGTAATATACTTTCCTAATGGGATACTTCTGTAACATCAACTGTCTCAATGGGATACTTAAGTAACACCAACCGTCTCAATGGGATACTTTAGTAACACCAACTGTATCAATGGTATACTTTAGTAACACCAACTGTCTCAATGGTATAATTCAGTAATATACTGTCCTAATGGGATACTTCAGTAACACCAACTGTCTCAATGGTATACTTCAGTAATATACTGTCCTAATGGGATACTTCAGTAACATCAACTGTCTCAATGGGATACTTAAGTAACACCAACTGTCTCAATGGGATACTTTAGTAACACCAACTGTATCAATGGTATACTTTAGTAACACCAACTGTCTCAATGGAATACTTCAGTAACACCAACTGTCTCAATGGGATCCTTTANATACTTTAGTAACACCAACTGTCTCAATGGTATACTTTAGTAACACCAACTGTCTCAATGGTATACTTTAGTAACACCAACTGTCTCAATGGGATATTTCAGTAACAATAACTGTCTCAATGGGATACTTCAGTAACACCAACTGTCTCAATGGGATACTTCAGTAACACCAACTGTTTCAATGGGATACTTCAGTAACACCAACTGTCTCAATGGAATACTTTAGTAGCACCAACTGTCTCAATGGGATACTTTAGCAACACCAACTGTCTCAATGGTATACTTTAGTAACACCAACTGTCTCAATGGGATACTTTAGCAACACCAACTGTCTCAATGGGATACTTTAGCAACACCAACTGTCTCAATGGGATACTTTAGCAACACCAACTGTCTCAATGGTATACTTTAGTGACACCAACTGTCTCAATGGTATACTTTAGTGACACCAACTGTCTCAATGGTATACTTTAGTGACACCAACTGTCTCAATGGTATACTTTAGTGACACCAACTGTCTCAATGGTATACTTTAGTAACACCAACTGTCTCAATGGGACACTTCAGTAATATACTGTCATAATGGGATACTTCAGTAACACCAACTGTCTCAATGGGATATTTCAGTAACCATAAATGTCTCAATGGGATACTTCAGTAACACCAACTGTCTCAATGGGACACTT
>NW_018477457.1:0-1455 GCF_002113885.1 Mizuhopecten yessoensis | reverse complement strand
GATGCCGTTGGAAGCACGGTCCCACTACAAACAGAACACAATACAACTCTAGCACACACGCAGGCATACACACATAGGGAGATATTAGCAGGTGGCATAGGACTAGTAAGTAGCGCATGATAAAGAAGCGCATGCGAATTCCTCAAAAATTGTATATCCTAATTGTATTTGTACTGTAAAGCGCTTTAGAGTGGCGTATGCTAGCCAGATAGGGCGCTTTATCAAATGTTTTATTTATTTTATGAATGTAGAATTATATAATGTATCATCACTAAGGCTTCATATACACAAAATGTTTGGTGGAAGCTATGGCCATGTTGTAGGTTCAGACAGGTTGTCACTAAGGCTGGTTTTATTGTAGCTATAGACAAATGGCAGCCATATACAGTCAATCTGTCAGCAGGTCGGACTGTTGTCAAAGTGTTATGGACAGACAGTAGCTGTAGACGGTTGTATTTTAAGGCAAACTGGAGTAAAGGTATAGCTATATGGTAGATATACACGGGCGGTCTCTATGTGAAAATTTACTATAGGTACATACAAATGTATAGATATAGATAGGTGGTTTCTACGGCAGATTGAAGTGTAAAGATACCAAGAAATGGTAGATCAAAACCGGTGGTCTCCATAACTGTAGTAGTTTAAAGGAACTACCTGTAAACGGGTGTTTTCTAACTCGTAGTTTCATTAAATACAGTAAAGGCGGTTGGTTTAGAAAATGTCAATAGAATAAAATTTATAGACAGGTAGTGTAGGAGCCGTAAACGGTGAGTTTTTCAGGTAAGATTAGAATTAAGCTTTTGATAAGTGATACATGTAGTATTAAAAAGCCAGTCTTTATAGGAAATTTCACCGTGTAAGTATCTAAGGCAGATTAGAGTGAAGCTCTTAATAAGTGTAAGGGTTTGACAGTCAGTCTGCATATGAATTTTATTGTAGATATATATATAGACAAGAAGTAGCAGTAAACGGGGAGTTTTTATGGCAGATTTTAGCTCTTTATTAGTGTAAGGATTAAAAAGCCAGGCTTTAAAGGACCTTTCACTGTAGTTATAGAATGATATAGCCGAAAACGGGCAGATTGGAGTTTAGCTCTTCATTAGTGTTAGAAATAAATAGCCAGGCTGTATGGGACATTTCTCTGTAGTTATCAACTGTAACTGTACAAGGGTGGTACATCGATGTATCTAAAACAGACTGGGTTGTAGCAATACATATGTTGTGGTATTTAATAACCAGTCTCTAGAGGAACTGCAATGTTGTTATAGAAATGTTGTTAATGTAAACGGGGAGTTGTTTAGGCAGATTGGAGCGAAGCTATATATAGATGATAGAACTAAATACCCACTATGTATAGGACATTTCACTGAGATACATACTGAAGCTGTAGATGGGGACTACCTGAGGCAGATTGGATTGAAGACATGGATAAGTGATAGTATCAAATAGCCACTC
>NW_018477456.1:0-1455 GCF_002113885.1 Mizuhopecten yessoensis | reverse complement strand
TCCTGATGTTTTCCAAATCCTCCATATTCCTTGCCATAAGTACAATCACAGATGAGGAAGAAACATGCACCAAACTTTAGAACTATACATCTGCATAGTCCTCCACTAGCGCCAGCTATAACTACAAAGCACATCCTAATGAAGATGTTCTCTTGTGTCTCCATCAGGTTGCTATTTCTTGTCTAATTTATGTAAACAAGATTGATAAAGATACAGAGTTCATCACCCCGTCTACTGCCGCAGTATCTAAATTATCTATCATGTGAACATATTGATTTATTCTCTGGTCAATAGGTCGAAGGGTAATTATCAATGCAATTTGAACCCAGGAGAAACACTGGGTTAATTTCATGGTCTATCAGATGAGGCAGGGTGGTCGGATGGCGCTGTGGAAAACGCACTTGCCTTTCAACAGGGAACAGGACCAAGGTCGCCCTAGGCCGTTAAGCTGATACGGATCCGTATCAGCTTCAGGTAGAAATCCACCATGCTGTATCAGCTTCACTGGCCTTATGACCTAAAACTGTTAACGGTATCTTTTTATTTGTTCTGAGGGGGTCTTTCACACCAGAATTTGACACTCATTAAATAACAAGGCTGCCCAAAGTCCACCAATGACCATATTGTCAGTTGCACGGTGGCATGTACCTCAGGGGGCTGTAATTAGCGGGGGAGGGGGTCTGTGGCCGAGTCCACAGGTGTCCGGTAAGCGTGATCACTCGAGCATAAAACTATTACCACTGGGTCCTCTAACATGAGAAACATTTGAGAAAACAACTTTAAGACTTGAAAAACAAACACTTGATGAGGCCATTATGAATTAATTTACTCACATATGATTGTATTTGACAACGCTGAAACAGCGTGTGTATAGTACACAACGGAAAGCGGAGAGGAAATCCTGATTTGTTATTTTTATAGGAAGAAAGGCCCCAATCAAAAAAGTTGTTTCAACCTTTTATCAATATTGACATTATTTTATAAAGTTTTAGAAGAAATTTTAACACGGTAATTTTTAGTTAAACATTTTCTCTTACCATAATTTTAAATGTGAGATGACATTAATTTTCCCTTTTGAACGTCCGTTAAAAATGAAACATATCAGCTTAACGAAATTCTAGGGACAACCCTGCGTGGGTTTTCATCGGGTATTTCGATTTCCTGAATAATCAAAGACCCCCAGCGCACTTCTATTAGGACCAACAAGGGTGATCTAGTGTCGGTATCTTCTCAGTTCATGCTGTCTGGGTCTGCCGGTTTCTACTGTCAGTTGACGTCGGTGTCTGTCTCGTTTCTCTTGTCATTTAGAGCTGCTGGTGACTCCTCGGTTACTGGTATTTATTTGCATCGTCGTTTCTACTGTTTATCTTGGCGTTTAGATTCAGTAACTCCTCGGTTGCTGATGTCGGCTGGCGTCGGTGTTTCTTTAGTTCCTCTTGACGTCTAGAGTCGGTA
>NW_018477455.1:0-1455 GCF_002113885.1 Mizuhopecten yessoensis | reverse complement strand
ACAATGAGAGAAAATGGGAGGGCGAGCAAAGGGGTCATTCTAACATCTGACTCACCAGTGTCCGTCACTGCGTTCAACCTATATTTCTCATCAGCCTCGGGTGGATACCTTGCTTTACCAGTAGAAAGTCTTGGTGTCAATTATATCGTTGGAACAGCCAGACCAAATTATGCGCTCTTTGAGACGTATGGAACTTCGTTTGCTGTAGGAGCGCCGTACGACAATACAGTGGTCAATATTACACTCAGTACTTCTGGTATTTCTGTTCCCGGTCAGTTTCACAGGGAGGGAGACAAAATCACCGTCGTTCTGGATAAACTGGACACGTTCTATATTGAAACAAACACATTAAATCAAGACCTGACAGGTACGCATATTTTAAGTGATAAGCCTGTAGTGGTAGTGTCTGGTAATCTTTGTTCATACGGATACGGAGGTTGTAATCATCTTGTGGAGTACCTACCTCCTGTGTCAAAGTGGGGTACCAGGTTTATGGTACCACCTATTACTAGAAGCATCAGTTGTATCATCAGGATAATCTCATCCGTAAGCAATACGAATGTCGTTGTCATCTCTGATACCTCGAACAAAACTTACTCAGTATCTACCCACGTAGATATAAACACGAACTCGACTCAACCTTACGCCATTTCTAGTGATCACCCTGTGCTCGTGCTACTATCAATTTATGAGAGAACAGTTGAAATGACATTGGTGCCATCAATTAACCAGTTCTCCAATGAACCCGTGCTGGTCTCGACTCCTACATCCTTTGTGTACGATAACTACATTGTGGTCAGTATCCAGACCATTAACCAGTCCGGTCTACAGCTCCGCACCGTTTACGGGACGGACTTGTCCAATGTTGGATCAGTGAGTTTTCCTGATGCTGACGGTGAAATGTATAGCTTCATTACGGTATCCTGTAACAATAAGTGTTCTGTCCAACACAACGACACCGACGTGGCGTTTAGTGTTATTGTGTACGGGTTTGAAATTAATGCAGTATATGCATATCCTGCAAATCTCGCGTAATAACTTTATTTGATAAAATTAAACAGCTTCCAGAAAATATCTGCTTGTCGAATGCTCTTTTGATCAATGGAAATAGGTCACAGACGTTCATGTGTCGAGGGGCCAGTAAGCCTGAACAAGAGAAACAGAGAATATAATACATGCAAGTAACATTGTTGAATAACAAATATGCGTTCATAAAAATAAAATATAAAAAGTATTTTTTCTTCAAAATGAAACTTTAAATACTAAACAACCCGAAGCAGTTAAAATGATTCAGGCTGGTGTTGCCCAAACGGTTGCCGCCTGACACTTCAGTGTACAAAGGACATTTGGTTAAATTTTGTTGAACGTCCTATTAACGACTAATGTCATATAAGGACGTGCCTCCATGTGTGTAGTGTATGCGTGCTTGACTCCTTGTGATAGGCTTCGGCATGG
>NW_018477454.1:0-1455 GCF_002113885.1 Mizuhopecten yessoensis | reverse complement strand
CCTTAACTACACCACAACACCTTAACTCACTACAACACCTTTACTGCACTACAAAACCTTAACTCACTACAACACATTAACTACACTACAACACCTTAACTACACTACAACACATTGTCTACACTACAACACATTGTCTACACTACAACACATTTACTTCACCACAACACATTAACTACACTACAACACCTTAACTCACTACAACACCTTAACTACACTACAACACCTTAACTACACTACAACACCTGAACTACACTACAACACCTTGACTACACTACAACACCTTAACTTCACTACAACACCTTTACTACACACTACAACACATTAACTACACTACAACACCTTAACTCACTACAACACATTAACTACACTACAACACCTTAACTCACTACAACACCTTAACTACCCTACAACACCTTAACTACACTACAACACCTGAACTACACTACAACACCTTAACTACACTACAACACATTGTCTACACTACAACACATTAACTCACTACAACACCTTAACTACACTACAACACCTTAAGTACACTACAACACCTGAACTACACTACAACACCTTAACTACACTACAACACCTTAAGTACACTACAACACCTGAACTACACTACAACACCTTGACTACACTGCAACACCTTAACTTCACTACAACACCTTTACTGCACACTACAACACCTTAACTACACTACAACTCCTGAACTACACTACAACACCTTGACTACACTACAACACCTTAACTTCACTACACCACCTTTACTACACACTACAACCCCTTAACTACACTACAACACCTTAACTACACCACAACACCTTAACTCACTACAACACCTTTACTACACTACAACACCTTAACTCACTACAACACCTTAACTTCACTACAACACCTTTACTACACCACAACTTCGTAACTTTCAACTTCATGACACACAACTATATTGCACCTTTACAACAGCAGCACAACTACACCGTAACTAAAGATTGATAGTAAATCTTTTAACATTGTAGTTAAGAAGACTGTATTCCAAAGGGGTAACAATGATCTCTATTCAGGAGTATTCTTTGAATGGTATAGTAGAAGTATGTCATACCATTGAATCAGAACATTATTGAGGAATAAATTTGGAAATAGCAACAATACTGTACACAGGGACAGTTACAAACAATACTNCAAACAATACTGTACACAGGGACAGTTACAAACAATACTGTACACAGGGACAGTTACAAACAATACTGTACACAGGGACAGTTACAAACAATACTGTACACAGGGACAGTTACAAACAATACTGTACACAGGGACAGTTACAAACAATACTGTACACAGGGACAGTTACAAACAATACTGTACACAGGGACAGTTACAAACAATACTGTACACAGGGACAGTTACAAACAATCGTGTACACAGGGACAGTTACAAACAATACTGTACACAGGGACAGTT
>NW_018477453.1:0-1454 GCF_002113885.1 Mizuhopecten yessoensis | reverse complement strand
AGGCTCTGTACCCGAACTGTATGGCAAGCCGACATTACATGTAATTACTGAAGAGAGGTTGCAAAATACTCATTAGAAATACGGAATAAGGAAGCATCCATTAAAAACATTTGTATACCGATGCGGGGAGCCAAACAAAGTAAATATCTCTCCTACACCATATGGTCATTAATTCCAATTAGGACTTATTAGTAGTGTTAGAGGTCGAATCGTTGAGAATCCATGTCTTGTCTTAACATTTAACATACAAAGACGTTTTTTAATATATCTGTAAAACAAAAATAGCCAAAGAATACCAAAGTATTAACAACACCGTCATTAAAACTCAAAATCGATAAAATTAGGACAAAATATAAATAAAAAAAGCCAGTGAAATAGGATAAGGAGTATAATGACCAAGTGTTCTAAAAGAATAAGACTCTTCCTCTTTATCAATCCAAACTGTTGTAAATCTAGGTCAAATCAAAGCAATTAGCCGTCCTGAAACGAGAAGCTTCGTAGTTTCAACGAAACAACTCATTGTAATAAGTAAAATTATTCCCAAATGAAATCATAATGTTGACCATAGATATTGCCAATAGTTTTCATCAACCTGTGTCCCTCAAAACCCGTGTTGTAAGTTTGTCCGTCAGCAGTTGACATACCCTACAAATCATCGTAGATTTTGGGAGCAAGGGCAATATTAACAAAAAATAGAGACTTGAAACCAGGCTCGTTCTAATAAACGGTATATCATTATCCAAACTTCCATAGGCTTTGGCTAATTATAGTATTATCCACGTGCTTGTAGTGTGTGGAAAAAAGCACCTTTAATAAATGTTTACACATCTCTGTGCTCTAATACACTTGGAGTCTCCTACAAGTTTGTAGGCTGGGGCTAGTACATCTTACATCATTTTCGACAAGTATTTCACTGGGGATATCCAACGTCTTCTTGCAGTTTTGTGTGTCTTCGTGTAGTATCGTAACTGTTCTGTGTGATTCATCATGGGGTTAGTTCACATCTCCTTCCTCATATCATGTGTTGTCAGCAGGGTTGACATTCTTTTCAGAAAATCGTTAGCACATGTCCGCAGGCTTAACACTGGGATTTTATTTATGAATATGATCATTTTACGGTAATGACGCGTTGCTGTTTGTGAAGCTTAACCTCGCCCCTAAACATCATGTATCGACCCTCAATACCGGAATTAGTGTTGTACTCTACAGCTGTTCAGGGAACTCTACAGCCTTTTTATTTACACTTCACACTAACGCCCGTGTCGAGCCGACACGACAACATCAATGTGGCTCAATACATCGTAAATGACATCACTCACACTATGATATAGATGTATTACGCCATTACACTCGAAAAGTCACATGTATATATATCATAGCGTTAACACACAAAAAAAGACAAAATATACCAGTTCCAAAAAAATAATGATAAAATATCCTACAGCCCTAATACA
>NW_018477452.1:0-1452 GCF_002113885.1 Mizuhopecten yessoensis | reverse complement strand
GTTGTCTATTATAACTTCTACGATAGAACATTGAGTTGTCTATTAAAACTTCTACGATAGTACATTGCATTTACCAAGTTCCTAAAAGTTGTTAGCAAAAACGGATCCTGCAAAACATGACCGATACAATCCCGGGCAAATCGTAACCGAAATTGTTATTCTTAAAAACAGCAGTTTTATTTCCGAGAGTACCAGAGTTATTACTGCTTTGTCTGGTTAGTCCTAGGATGCATAACTCTTCGGAATTTAATAACTGTTTTCCGCCAAAGATACTACAATGTGTAGTTCTGGCGCGTCCTGTGGGATCTCTTGGACGCTTTACATCTCCGAATGTCTGGCTGCTGTTTTAACTGCTTCCAAACGCATGAATGATGCACATGATATAACAAAATCAAGAAATATATAGGAAACTGTAAAAACTACATGCATGTTCTCCGCCATTTGCAACTTTGTATCGACGTGCATTACAAACCTAATCCCCGACTTTATCGTTTGATACATTTCGACAGTTTTGTTGGCGGGAAGCCTTTTTTTTAGTTTGGCGTGAAGCCATTTCAACATCCGCCAATTCAGCAGATACATATGCAATATAGCTTAGAGGTCGTTCGGGCAGAAACTGTCGAACCCAAGGAAATGTAGATGTTCAAAATATACCAAGGCGTTTACATCGTCAAAGCTGCTTTTATTAATCGCAACCAGCTAACATATTTATAGGAACGCCTTTTCGTTACCTTTTATATTTTATCAAAAGGACTGCTGAAAGATAAAAATTGTTTCAATACTTTTCTCCGGATCACTTCACAGTAACATGACGCGATTTGTCATATGTTTTTAGTTGAAAATTCTAAATAATGCTACGACCCAATCACCTGATCGTTAATACCTTAAGTCTAAGTGTATAATACGTTGTCAGCATTACCTATCATTGACATGATAACACCCGCCTGATTTACCTACGACCCAGTTACATTATCACTAATGCGGATTAATCATGTTTATAATCACGGAGGCAAATAATTTGACTGATGGAGTCCCTTACTTTGGTTCAGTTTAGTTAATTTCCAAACCCGAGGCTTGAAGAAGGTTTTGTTCTCAAGATAAGGGTTGAAATTTCTTTTTCGAAGTTTTCAACTATAATTGATTTTTCAATAATCTAATTAAGTAATTCCAATGTCTATTTGTTGTCAATTTATAAGCACATTGATATCATTACGCAATAAAATATAGTTCTCGTATTAATCTAATAATAATTTATTGTTTGAAATCGTGTCACAATTTTCTTCTTAAATTGTACACGAATTTATTAGCAACTGTGTATTTAGATGATAGTTTCCTGCTCCCGAATCTGCTAGAGCCAGTTGTCAAGCAGCAGAGAAGTCATTTAAGTGTTGAAGAGATGGTGAGATGATGCAGCGGAAAGCACACTTGCCTTTCACCAAGGCGGCCGGGGTT
>NW_018477451.1:0-1452 GCF_002113885.1 Mizuhopecten yessoensis | reverse complement strand
GGGTAACCTGTCTGCGGGTAACAAACGAGTATGTGGGTAACCTGTTCCTGGGTTACACACGAGTATGTGGGTAACCTGTCTGAGGGTAACAAACGAGTATGTGGGTAACCTGTATGCGAGTAACCTTTGCCGGTATCATACAATGTTTATAGATGAGCCCCAGTTTTTGTCATTATCTGTATATTATTGCCAGACTCCGATTAGAGCAAGCCAAGAAGACGACAAAACGTGTCCGCAGATTTGCGCGAAACCCCTTTTCTTGTCATAAGGCAAGTTTATGAACCGTTCTCGGAGCATCCTCGAATTGGTGTCAAGACTATTTATACTACAAAAAAGTGTGTTTGTAGGTTCCTTTCTCTCGTGATTTAGGTCAGTAGTGAATTAAAGAATCTAGGAAACAAACATGTGTTGTTGAGTCCAAAACCTATTACTAAACATCAAAATTAAATTCCTGTTCACTTTATATTTCAAAGTAATTCAATATCAGCTAGCATAACAACGGTCTTCCGGTGTAAGATAGTAAGACATTGCCAACATCCATAAACAATGTAAAAAATAAACACAATGAACTGTTAATGTTTGACATTGAGCAATTTATTGTGAACAGAATAAAGAACTGGACACATAACTGAATTACATACATCTAAAAATCAAATAGAAATCAGCAATAAATAAGTACTCCACGTCACGTTCAGGCGTAACAAGATACCACATCGGTCAGACTGGACCGTCATAACTTGACCAATTAACACAACTCACCGTCCTTATAGATATACGGTAACGATCAGCATCCTGTTATAAGAAAGACTCGTAGTGAAGATCCTGGCATGTTTCAAACCAAAACTATTAAAAACATATAACAGTTGAAGTACCTACAGTCTCATTCTAAAGACAAGGCACTATATATAACACGTCATGAATCAAATGTTGTTATCGAGTCCTCAGTTGTACAACGTGTGTGTTTCCTACGCGATTGTCCGTCACATGGTTTCTACGGATACTGATACTTGGATTCATGGATTTTCCACGCGACATGAACTGATGACAAAGTACACACTATACATTCTGTGTAATAATATCACTACCAATGTCTTCAGAACAGTAATCACTTGACGTCTACTCCGCCTCCACAATGAGGGGTGCAATGTAGGGGGAGTGGTGAATCCCAAAGCTGAAGTTTGGAGCTGCCCGCTTGTTGATCCTGACCACCTCAGGAGAGTGAGCCCCGGGGCCGGGTTTCTGTGTGCTATCCCCAGGCATGGCATTGCGTGCTGTCATACTGTATATTGGGGCCCTATTTTTGTACATACCGGGTTCGATAGTGTTGTAGGTCCCGGGACCGGGGGCCTTGGCTAAGTCCTCGCTAAAGTGTCCCCGGGTTTGTCGGGGCTTCATCGAGTAAATCGGTGCCTGCTTCGTGCCGCTTTGTATTGTCTTCCCCGTCATGGCTGG
>NW_018477450.1:0-1451 GCF_002113885.1 Mizuhopecten yessoensis | reverse complement strand
TCTAAGTCCGTGCCCATACCACCCAATACTACCCCATACGACCCAATACTAGTCACGATTTGCCTTTTTGTTAAAGAAATGTGGGAAGTAACCTTTCTTCAATTCATTTAACATAAAGGCATCCGGTAACTGGAGCTTCATTGGGAAATCGATTACTCTTATGTTGAGTCCTCTCCCCACGGAGATCTTAGATCCTGCATAAATGATGTTTTTGGGTCTAATAGAATTGTCAATAAGGTATTCCAATAAGAAATAACCATCATAACCTTTCATATTATGAGCCATGACCGTGAAATCTTAGAAAAATCTTACAAAAATAGTTTGCCGTGTTCCTTCCCACCATTGACAAACATTGTTTGCCGTGTCTTCCCTTAAATATAGGTTCTCTTAAACCACACGTTTCTGAACAAGGCGGCCTTTCATAACATTTGTCTTTTTTGTTAAAAATGTTACATTTTGGACATCGCGATCCGCATACAGCACATTTTGAGTAGGGCGTGAAGTCGTCTCGTATACAATGTTCACACACTTTATGAACTATCACTAAATTTGGTGTGTGTTGATATTTACCACACCAACTCTGTTGACAGCTCAGACAGCGTGAACATGTTTTACATGCTGTTGTATGATCTTTACACCCATCACAGTCAATGTTCCGGTTAGGTCTATACCCTGCTTTACATGTCAGTATATCGTCCTCTTGACTGCACTCAAAATCAAAAAATATGTATTTTGATCTACTTGGTTTGGGATCCAGAGTCCTCATGTAACACAAATGATTGCTGTCTACAAATCAGTTGCAGCTTTTACAATCATACTCCCCACACTTATGAACGTCTGTGTTTCTTTTCAGTGTGTTGATTTTTTTTTGCATATTTTACATTTCCAATGCAAAGCACATCTAGAAATGGGTTCATTACCTTTTCTGGGTCAGATTTCGCGATGACCATTCAAACATTGGAGAGATTTACATGTCATGTGACACTTTCGACAACTAACATAACCCTGTTTGTTTTTATCATTCTCATGATACCCTTTCGTGTTACAAACGAAACAACTTACTTCGCATTGATGCCTGTTTTGGTAGTATTTCAAACAGTATTCGCAAAACTTTGAAGCGCCAAAAAAACACAAATATTGGTTGTGGTATGAAAATGGGAGTCAATCAAATAAAGATAAAAGTCTTAGTTTTCCGCTATTTTCTGGTGGAACTTTCAAAAACCCATTACCCATTCTAGCAGACACTACCAAAACATCCGCATCCAAATACTGTTCAAATAATTGGATCTCATTCAAAGTTAAAGGTCTATCAAAAGGCGCACACACTTGTGTACACAAAACATAACTGAGTAAGGTCTGACTCTTTTCGCCTTTCTTGGGATTTGTTAGCTTATGATAATACCGATTCAGATTTTTTTAGGTCACCTGAGACAAAGTCTCAAGTGACCTAT
>NW_018477449.1:0-1451 GCF_002113885.1 Mizuhopecten yessoensis | reverse complement strand
TGTATCGATACGTTCCGTCTGTTGCCTGTATCGATACGTTCCGTCAGTTGCCTGAATCGATACATTCCGTCAGTTGCCTGTATCGATACGTTCCGTCAGTTGCATGTATCGATACGTTCCGTTATTTGTCTTTATCGATACGTAAATCTGTTGTCTGTATCGACATTTTCTGACTGCTGTGTATATCGACAATTTCTATCTTTAGACTGTATCGATTATTTTTGTCTGCAGGCTACATAGAGATAATTTCTGTTTGCAGTCTGTATCGATAACTTCTGTCTTTAGTCTGTATCGACATTTGCTGTCTGACGTCATGTATCAATAATTTTCGTCTTGTTTGTATTGATAATTTCTGTCTGCAGTCTGTACCGAAATGTTCTGTCTGCCTTCTGTATCGAAGTATTCTGTATGCTGGTTGTATCGGCAATCGAACAATTGATGTTCCGTTCATCCTTCTGTTCGTGTAGGATCTCTACGTATTACTGGCTATCAATACTATTGATGACTATACAGAATATAGACACGTCTGATGTACTCCTAGTTGGTAGGCAAACAGTAACCTATCACACAAACGCCTAAGGTTGTCTCCCTTGTCTGTATCATAGGCTTTGCATTTGAACAAGCTTGTGGTCTTATCGTCTTTGCATAACAAAATGTCTCTTCTTGGCGCGAAAAAGAAAAAAGCAAGAAATAAACATTTATTGGTTCCTTCTGATACTTTTTTCGGCTTTTATGCAAAGTTATGCAATTTAATTTTACGTGTCATTTTACTATACAATTTGTATTTATTTATTGCTGTGCTGCAATCGTTTATCGCGTTCTAAACGCATTGACAGGTAGGATAAGATTTGTTTTTCTATTTAAGAAACTTGAGCGATCCTTGGATATCACAAACATGTGTAAGTCTGCCAGGGGTGACTTTGAATAGGTACTTATGCATTATACCTCATACCGATTCACAACTTTCCAGATAACGACACATTAAAACCGACGCTATTATAAATGTACGGTGGTAATAACGGAGCAGAATTGTAAAGAAGATTTAATGCGCTCTATGTATGATATCGGAAAACGAAATCAAATGCTTTGTTGATGAAATTGGTACAGATCTTACTTTTTCTTCTCAATTTTCCCGCAGTAAAATTAGAATTATTAATATAAGTAGCCTAGCGCAGAAACCATAAACTTGATATAATACATGAATAAAAAACAATTGTCCTACGTGGTATACTTTATAAAATGATGAATAAAAATAGTCTTACGTGGTACGCGTTATAGAATAACGAGTAAAAGTAGCCCTACGTGGTACGCGTTATAGAATGATGAATAAAGGTAGTAAATCGGGGTAATGACGAGTAAAAGTAGTCCTATGTAGTACACTGCTTAGACTGACGAGTAAAGTAGTTCTACGTGGTACACTTTATAGACAGACAAGTAAAGTAGTCCTACGT
>NW_018477448.1:0-1450 GCF_002113885.1 Mizuhopecten yessoensis | reverse complement strand
TTGGTCCAGTGTGGTTTACCATTTCCTTTAATTTGGTAATGACCTGGCTTAGTCCTCCTGTATGGCATGCTTAAATTCTTGGCATTTCCATGGCTTGTTCGTCCCGGAAAGGTTCCCACATATTCTACCATGGCTAGGTCTAATTTTTAAGAAAAAATGTGTGGAAGATTCTCAATCCATGTTATTCGCCTCTTGAAGCTACTGGACTCCTTTAGGGTTGAATAAAGCCGTTGAAGGATCAGAAAGTTGGGGCACAATGGTAGTAAACACTTTTTCCTTTTAATCTGTTTTTCCTTACAAACCAGTCCATTCCTTATTGTGGCGTTGGCCAATTTGGAATCCTCTAATAGAAAGCAAGTCTTTGGTGATGCCCTCCCTGTACCTCCCCATGATCCGCAGTCATCCCAGGACTGACTTGGCTCACTATTTGCTCTCCATCCCCTGTTGGAGGTATTATACAGAAGAAAATAAATGTTTTTGTGTCCAACTGGAATACTGCCCATAGAAGAATATGTGTCAGTAAGAAGCCCAGCTACCACTTTTGCTGTCAGGAACGTGGTGTTCGACAGACACCCCATGGCTGGTCCATATATCTTGCACATTGGACATTCTTCTTAATTGTCCATTTCTTCTTCCTGAACAACATGTTCGTCTTGGATTACAGTGATGATAACTGTTTCCTTATCCATTGTTTGCACATCCTGGTCATCCGGGTTTATACTGGCTGTCAGTTACTTCACAATCACTGTCCTCATCAGACTTATACTGATCATTCTGAATTGGCACGTGTGAGAGTTAATGTAAAGGTACAAAATGGTTAGGTTGGAATTGTGACCCCCGACGAAGAGCAGATATTTGTGTCCACATTACAATGAGCTATCTGGATGTAAATGGCCGAGAACAGCGTCCAATAACCCTTCTTGTGAAAGCTCTTGCATAATCGTTATGTGGGTCTTTTGGTAGATAGTATGATTGTAGTGTAACCCCAGTGGCAGCAGACAGTGCATGCATTTGTAGTAACTCTGAGTAACTCCCATAAGTTATATTCATGAGACGCATGAATATGATTGGTATAAAATCATATTTCTTTTTCAACTAAATGCAACAAATGCAAATAAATTATTTGCAAAGATACAGATGTTTGATTACCATTCAAAACATGAATTCTGCTGAATTTGATTTTTTATCATCAAAATGTATCATTCATGAGGGAATTTTCTTGGATGTAATAGAATCTTGGCACCTGCCCCTGCATAAGTTGCAAATTTCATCCAAGGATACTTCATACTAAATATGGAACAAATCCGTGCATTTCTAAAGAAGTTGCTATATTTCCCATATTGGGCCCCGCCTCTCAGCTCCCAGACACACCGTTTATACAAAATTGGTTCCCCCTCACCCAATTATGCGTCATACCAAATTTGGACAAAATCCTGTCATTCGTACAGAA
>NW_018477447.1:0-1450 GCF_002113885.1 Mizuhopecten yessoensis | reverse complement strand
ACCATACAATGTCATTCCTGTTCTTGGTCGTATACCATACAATGTTATTTCTGTTTTAGGTCGTACACTATACAATGTCATTCCTGATCTAGGTCATACACCATACAATGTAATTCCTGTTTAAGGTTGTACACCAGTACAAAAAAAATGTTCCCGATTAATTCAGCTTCATTTTTAAAAGGATGTTAAAACGATGGATGCGTATTGATATTTATTTTTAAATACTTGTTCTATGTCAGAAGGTGTTTTAACAATACAAATCATATTCACATTAAATGGACTAGCACGTGATTTCAACAGGAAAGCCTTACTGTATGCTGATGTTGTTAGCACATTATCATACTTAATGATGTAAACCAAAATTAAAAGTTTCTTGATTGAAATCAATTAGGAATAAAAATAAACGTGCAATAACAACAGAATTTTGTAACAGACGCTGTACTCATCACGTTCCCATAATCTGTGTTCTACTTTCTAGTTTTCCTTTCAGATTTCTTCTGAAGAATCGAATGACTTAGAATCGTGATATCTGGCTGTAAGCTGCGTAGGATATAACCCAACAAAGTTAACAGGAACAAAATGACCTTGACCTGGTCACCGGGATCAAATATGTAAAACAAAAATCTGACAGGTCTAGAGTCATGAAAATTGAGCAGTAGCTTCCTTGTATGGATCCGACAATGTTTGCAAAAAAAAATTACCTTGGCCTTTTCTCAATGTTATTGGGTCAAATATCGGTATGACAAAAAGGCACAGAGTCGTGATAATTATTTGGTTGTTAGCTTCCAGGGATTTCTTCACCATTTGTTCTGCAAAAATTACATTATCCTACTGTTAACCAAAATAAAAATGAACTCATTTTGACAAAACAACAGGTTATTTTTTAACATTTCGGTATAATTTTGATATATTTGGTAACACTGAAACTGCATTAAATAAAATGTCCGAAAACCGAAAAAAACCCACTTCGTATATCTCAAGATATGGTTGTTGAAGTGGTTGTGGTTGTTACCTAAATCGATAAATGAACATTCTGTGATGTAATTAACGAGCTATACATGTTATAAACAATGGAACTAAAAAGTGCTTTAATGTTTATAACATGTCTAGTTTTGTAACAACACGAAATGTTACGAACGGATATTCATATAAAGTTCATTACCATCACAAGGTCGTTGGTTATATATATACCGGTAAAATGTGTTAATCGGGCGTTTTACTATGATTTTTGTGTATTTCCATAGCAACAATGATCTAGTTGTGGACCGGCATGCTTTGCCATGGCTAGTAAAGGAGAACTTAGGCTCCACATGATCTAGTGGAATGAACTTTAAATAATGTGTCATTTTAGAGCATCTGGTTAAGTCACCCAAAAAACAAAAAAACTACCGTAATCTGCTAATATTGTATCGAATATGGCAATTTATCATATTCATTAATTAAACACATA
>NW_018477446.1:0-1450 GCF_002113885.1 Mizuhopecten yessoensis | reverse complement strand
TATTCCATTGATGAGGCAATAAATATACCAGGTAGTGTGAATATTCCTTGTTACACATTAATGTTACTAGTTAACGTTGCTCATTGTTACACATTAATGTTACTAGTTAACGTTACTCAATGTTACTCGTTATGATAGGTTCTTCGTGCTTAACCAACTTTCCTTGATATAACTAACAAACAAAATTAAAGATATATCCTTTGTCATAATGTTTGCCTGGTGAAGCCATTTTGAACATTGCACCAAGGAAACATTTCTAGATTGGTTTCTTAGGTAGAGTATATATAGAATATATAGTTGTTCTGTTTTAGTGGTTTTACGTCCGCTTCGCTATCGAGTAGTTCAGTTATCAAACAGATGACTGGATACATACAAATGTATTTATATATAAACGAGTTCCTACACCCAACAGTATCAGTATAATTAACTCATTCACTCCTGAAGACACATTTGAACTGTTCCAATTCAAAGGTTGGAATAGTCCATTATGAAATTTCAGGGGTGAATGAGTTAATATAAATCCATATTTCCCATCAATTTAGATTGTTTTGAAATAGCACGTTCCAGGAAGCAAGTGAAAATAGAAAATTTCCCGAGGTGACAACATACATAAATTATAGACTTATTGGTATCTGTGTTGCAGAAGAAAAGAACCCTTAATCACCACGGCAACAGATAATACAAGACTACAAATAGTATATGCGACATTCATGACTTTATATACGGTATAGACAGAGAGACTTGATGCTTACCAACCAATTGTACAATATTATCAATAAACCCAATACATTTATCATATCATAATGCGTATATCTGCCACGATCTCTTCCAAGACGATAAAAATCAAAATCCCAATTATGTACCAGTATTAAAAACTTTATATATAGAGAGTAAGTCACAGGCTTTCCATCCGTAAGTCGTTGAGCGATTCCTCAGGAAATTTATAACTGAACTGTTACTTTCTTTGTAGCAATTTACAAGTACTTTTTGCTTTCTATATATTGCCGCCGAACAGTTCAAACTCATTTATTTACAAACAATTTTTATCCTAGATATCTGTTCATCAATGGAGAATAATTTCTATTAGTTTAATATAATTTACTTCCAAAAAGAGTGATGAGTAATAAAGTATTTCCATAAGAAGCTCACAAAACATAATTCTATATCGTATATTTTGATATTTACTGTTTAAGGACTCGCACAACTAAATCAGCCAATCAGCAAGTGTTTCACATGATCATAAACCCTACCTAAAATTTGTTCTGGTTGAATACAATCATGGTTCTGAGTAATTTTAAATATGTAATTGTTTTTTTATTTGAATCAAATCTACAGATATTTAACTTTGGAAAAATATATAGTTTCAGTAGATTTGAATATGTGATGTCAGATTTATATGGGGTCAAAAGTTTTAGAGAGAGGGTCTTCCCGACCCGCTCCACTGATTTGG
>NW_018477445.1:0-1449 GCF_002113885.1 Mizuhopecten yessoensis | reverse complement strand
TTTACCTTCATTGTTATAACTGATGCCATTGGTAGCCTTTACCTTAAAGGTGCCCCTCTGGATACATATCAATACCTTATTTTGTTGGGTCATAGTTTTTATAAACATGATTCAGATGCTGGCAGATTGTTAATCATGTGTACGGAACAACGCAAACTATGATTACAGGTGAAACTGTTTATTTATTATTGTGGCTGAAATAAGTATATCTGATTTCAAGGTTTTTAAGGTCGACGCGCAGTCTTGAATGTTAAAAATAATATAATTACAAGAACGTACATTTCAATTAATTGTACTTGAGTATATCATCTTCCTGAAATCATTATTGACGTACATGTATACACATATTATTCAGTAAAAATGGGGTCCCGCTGGTTTTGGTATTCTGTTTTTGTTTTCCCACATACTGATGGTCGTAAGCTAATTATATGTACAGTCTTATATATACCTATGTCCATTACCTTATCACTTTCCTCATTAAAATGACCCATATGTAGTCATGAAAAGGTCATATTTGAATTTTATATAATATTTACGAAAGTTTCATAGTATGACACAAACTTAATCGGACTTATCTGAGGACATTTCTTTCAATATTGTTTTATTTAATTCTTTTTTGTTTAAAATAATAACAATTTTAACCTTTTACGAACATCACAGCACACGTTAACAAAGTCACACAGCCGTTATGCTGTCTGTCGTTCATCTGTTTACAAACAGGTGCTCTTTTACTGTATAGTAGTCCTCACAAAAGCGGTCTGATACTATTTTATAATGATTTTATAACAACAGAAAGTCAACATTATGTTTAATGATAATAATAGCCATTGATTATCATGCAGAAGCACATATTTCTAGAGCGCTTTATAATATAAAGTACATGAAGAGTAAAACAAAATATATACACATAAAAGTTAGCCTGATTTTAAAGGCTACGGTTCCTGCACTGTATCGTCTCTGGAGATTTTGTATCCATTTCTCAGTCAGGAACTCCAGGAAACCTTAGTAAACACATTCACACAGGTTAGTGTTCTGATTGGCAAAGTTACATGGCAGTTATAAGTTTTAGACCGTTTGTGACTTATATCATTTACAAAGTTTGACGCGTAGACCATAGTACTCTGGTGTTAAACGGGTATCATTATATCACGTCTGCCCCCTTGTTTCGTGTGTTCTCAGATACATCTTTTTAACAGGTTTGTGTCGAGATTGTGTTGTGTATTAATTGCGTGGTACCTTTTTGTTAGTTGAATTCTGCGTTGAAATCGTGTCCTAATGTATCGACGATGCGGTATATTGTTGCATGTATATTGGGGGTGTCACAATACGTCAAGAGTGTATCACGATATATTACAATACATAATTAATATATTGCGATACGTATCCCAATATATTGTCATAGGTAAGATGTGCTCGATTTTATGATAAGTTGTTGTCAGAATGTTATCA
>NW_018477444.1:0-1449 GCF_002113885.1 Mizuhopecten yessoensis | reverse complement strand
TGGAATGGAATTGAAATGAATGGAATGGAATCGAATGGAATGGACTGGAATGGAATGGATTCGAATGGAATCGAATGGAACAATATGGAATGGTACCGAATGGAATGGAATGTAATGGAACGGAATGGAATGGAACAGAATGGAATGGAACTGAATGGAATGGAATGGAATGGAATGGAGTGGACTCAAATGGAATGAAACCGAGTGGAATGGAATCAAATGGAATGGAATTGAATGGAAATGAAAGTAATAGAATGGAATGGAGTGTAATGGAATAATATGGAATGGAGTGGAATGGAATGCAGTGGACACAAATGGAATGGACTGGAATGGAATGGACACGAATGGAATGGACTGGAGTGGAATGGACACGAATGGAATGGAATGGAATGAAATGGAATGGAATGGAATGAAATGGAATGGAAAGGAATAGAATGGAATGGAATCAGTTGGAGTAGAATGGAATGGAATGGAGATTAATGGAATTGAATGGAGACTAATGGAATAGAATCAAATGGAATGGCATCGAATGGAATGGACTCGAATGGAATGTGCTCGAATGGAATGGAATCGAATGGATTGATATCAACTGGAATGGAATGGAAGGGAATGGAATGGAATGGAATTGAACCAAATGTAATGGACTTGAATGGAATGGAATCATATAGAATGGACTCAAAAGCAATGGTCTCGAATTGAATTTATAGATATAGAATGGAATCCAATGGAATGCAACTGTATGGAATGGAATAGAATGGAATGGAATCAAATGGAATGGACCAGAATGCAGTGGACTGGAATAAAACGGACTCAATAGTAATGGATTGCAATGTAATTGATTCGATTTCGAATGGAATCGCATGGAATGTAATCGAATGGAATGGAATGGAAGGCAATAGAGTTGAATAGAATGGAATGCAATGAAATGGAACGAAGTGGAATCGAGTGGAATGGAATCGAATGGAGTGAAATGGAATGGAATGGACGCGAAAGGAATGGACTGGAACAAAATGAAATCGAACGGTAGGAATCGTACAGAACGGAAAGAAATGGAACGGAATGGAATGCACTCGAATGGAAAGGAGTCCAATGGAAGGGAATCGAATGGAATGAAATAGAATGGAATGGAATCGAAAGGAATAGAATGGAATGGANAAAGGAATAGAATGGAATGGATCGTTATGGAAAGACATCGAATGGAATGGAATTGACTCGAATGGAATGGACTGGAATGGAACGGACTCGAATGGAATGGACTGGAATGGAATGGATTGAACGGAATGGACTGGAGAGGAATGGACTCGAATGGAAAGGAAACGAGTGGAATGGAATGGAGTGGAATGGCTTGAAATGGATAAGAAATGAAAAGAATGTAATGGAATCGGATGGAATGGAATTGAATGTATTGGAGTCGAGTAGAACAGAATTGAATGGAATGGCATCAAATGG
>NW_018477443.1:0-1449 GCF_002113885.1 Mizuhopecten yessoensis | reverse complement strand
TCAAAACACCACATGATTAGTTGGTGTATTGGTTAGTATCGTTGGTTTTTAAAACCTCATATATTCACGTGAAATGTGTTTTTGTTTCATAGACATGATCTCCATTTCCTCCAAAAAAACACGCCATTCCAGAGTTTCAAAGTGTTTTGCAGTCATAGACCCACTTTTTGTATATTCACGGGGTTGTCGTCAGCCACGTGCTGGCATATGCCTAATATGGACTGAAGCTTGATATAAACCTTAAACACATAAGCGCATTCATAGGTCATTATATTTGCTCCACATTATTACAGCGAAAAGGTTAGAAACCAATTAAAGAATTTAGTTGAAAAACCTTACAACAGGAGCATTCCTATCCTGTTCCTTCTTCGGCCTATTTTCCTCACCCATTTTCATTTGCTGTTTTTTTTTTTATCAGTGAGAATGGATTCTAAGTTTATGCACAGGCACTTGAATTGTTGGAATTTACATGTAATGAATGAAGGCACACATAATTATACTTAATTACTGTTTTTTTTTAAATCGTTAGGCCTTAATTGTCTAACTTAGTGATGATTCTTATCCTAAGACGTGTAAGCTGGCTGAGGTAATAATCTCAGGCAAGAGCAGATTATTCTTATTATTTTGTCCTGAAATGTATCCCCTGAGTTGGATCATTAGCTCGAGACGGGTATGTGGCTAGAGTGTTGGTCCTAGGGAGATCTATGCTAACTGTATCTCATTAACCGNTGGCTGGAGTGTTGGTCCTAGGGAGATCTATGCTAACTGTATCTCATTAACCGTGCACTCCAGACGGGTAGGCTGGCTGGAGTGTTGGTCCTAGGGGGATCTGTGCTAACTGTATCTCATTAACCGTGCACTCGAGACGGGTAGGCTGGCTGGAGTGTTGGTCCTAGGGAGATGTATGCTAACTGTATCTCATTAACCGTGCACTCCAGACGGGTATGTGGCTGGAGTGTTGGTCCTAGGGAGAACTATTCTAACTGTATCTCATTAACCGTGCACTCCAGACGGGTATGTGGCTGGAGTGTTGGTCCTAGGGAGATCTATGCTACCTGTATCTCATTAACCGTGCACTCCAGACGGGTAGGCTGGCTGGAGTGTTGGTCCTAGGGAGATATACACTAACTGTATCTCATTAACCGTGCACTCCAGACGGGTAGGCTGGCTGGAGTGTTGGTCCTTGGGAGAACTATTCTAACTGTATCTCATTAACCGTGCCCTCCAGACGGGTAGGCTGGCTGGAGTGTTGGTCCTTGGGAGAACTATTCTAACTGTATCTCATTAACCGTGCACTCCAGACGGGTATGTGGCTGGAGTGTTGGTTATTGTGGGATAGCAGTTCATGTATTGATAATGTGCACAAGTAATATAGGACAACTGTGTTTTGTCTCAAAATTCTCATTGCTGTGTGTTTCTTGTCCAATTGTGTGTGCTTGCTTGCTATTT
>NW_018477442.1:0-1449 GCF_002113885.1 Mizuhopecten yessoensis | reverse complement strand
CAACAGAGTACAGCCAACCTCTGGGACTGATAGTCCTTCAACAGATTAAGACCAACCTCGGGGACTGATAGTCCATCAACATTGTACGGCCAACCTCGGGGATTGATAGGCCATCTACAGCGTATGGCTAACCTCAGGGACCGATAGTCCATCAATAGAGTATGGCCAACCTCTGGGATCGATAGTCCATCAACAGAGTACGGCCAACCTCTGGGACCGATAGTCCATCAACAGAGTACGGCCTACCTCTGGGACCGATAGTCCATCAACAGAGTACGGCCTACCTCTGGGACCGATAGTCCATCAACAGAGTACGGCCAACATGGGGGACCGATAGTCCATCAACAGAGTATGGCTAACCTCTGGGACCGATAGTCCATCAACAGAGTACGGCCAACCTCTGGGACCGATAGTCCATCAACAGAGTACGGCCAATTTCTGGGACCGATAGTCCATCAACAGAGTACGGCCAACCTCTGGGACCGATAGTCCATCAACAGAGTATAGACAGCCTCAGGGACTAATAGTCCACCAACAGAGTATAGCCAACCTCTCGGACTGATAGTCCATCAACAGAGAACGGCTAACCTCGGGGACCGATAGTCCATCAACAGAGTATAGACAGCCTCAGGGACTAATAGTCCATCAACAGAGTATAGCCAACCTCTGGGACTGATAGTCCTTCAACAGAGTACGGCCAACCTCTGGGGCCGATAGTCCATCAACAGAGTACGGCCAACCTCGGGGACCGATAGTCCATCAACATAGTACGGCTAACCTCAGGGACCGATAGCCCATCAACAGACTACGGCTAACCTCAGAGACTGATAGTCCATCAACAGAGTACAAACAACCTCGGGGATTGATAGTCCATCAACAGAGTACGGCCAACCTCTGGGACCGATAGTACATCAACAGAGTATGGCTAACCTCAGTGCCTGATAGTCCATCAACAGAGTACAAACAACCTCGGGGATTGATAGTCCTTCAACAGAGTACGGCCAACCTCTGGGGCCGATAGTCCATCAACAGAGTACGGCTAACCTCAGGAACCGATAGCCCATCAACAGACTACGGCTAGCCTCAGTGACTGATAGTCCATCAACAGAGGACAGCCAACCTTAGGGACTGATAGTCCATTAACAGAGTACGGCCAACCTCGGGGACTGATAGTCCATCAACAGAGTACAGCCAACCTTAGGGACTGATAGTCCATCAACAGAGTCGACCACATTGTGACGTTAAGTTATTACTAGACACCAATACGAAAAGGGAATCTTTTTAAAAGTTTAATATTTCACTTTAGTAAAAATAAAAGAAACGTGAAATAGTAAATTAAATATGTAATAACAAGTATATCTATATATTTATATTTGCTCTGCATTAACACTTTATCACACTACCAAACCCAGTTCCGTGTTAAAGATATCTCCACGGGCCGACTAACTA
>NW_018477441.1:0-1448 GCF_002113885.1 Mizuhopecten yessoensis | reverse complement strand
GAAGCAATCGGCATTCCCGGTCCCGAATCTCGAAGCCATTTTGGCTGACGACAACAATGAAGTGAAAGTAGAAAATGTACAGTGCTCCCTACTAGAAAGGGCGCAACTCTTAACGTCACGCTACTTTTCCCGCAGTCTCAGCGGTCCAAAAAAAAAGGTATAGTACCTGTCTCCAGGTATAGTTCCCGTCATCAAGGACGGATGCTAACTATCAAAAAGAACATAGGTAGTTATCCAATAGTTATCCTAGAACTTATCATGTGATGTACTAAACATTTGCTTCTGCCAATTGCTTGAAGCTTTATCAATATCTAAGAACATAACTAAACTGTTGCTATTTGCATGCTCTCAATCAGATGTTACACTAACTAGGTATAAGGATTTATCTTATTCTCACAAAACTGAAAAAGGTTTAGCACTACACATGTCATGTACAATGATATGAGATCACCACTGCATTATGATACCATTTTATAATATATTAGCAAAGAAGGATATTTTCATTTTTCGTTAGTATGAATACTAAGTAAATACTTTTCAAGATGTGCATGTGTATAAGTGAATATTTAAAGATTTAATTGGGATAAAGACAACGTGTTTTAAAATACAACAACTATGTTTATGTACATACGTTTATGTACTTACTAATTACCAGTTTTGGGAACATTCCTATTGTAAATTTGATGAAAGTCCATTCCTGATGTTGAATATTTTCAAACCACTACAGTATCATCAGGTTATAGCTTTTAATGTTATACCAAATTTGATAAGTTTCTAATATTTCTTAACATTTTTGTACAATTTTAAAGAGGAAAGTGAATGAAGAAATATAGATTAACTGGTGACCGTCCCTTAAACAGGAATAGGGGATTGTGCTGCCTTGAAAATAAAACCATCTCATTTTATCAGTCTTAATAATCAAAGATCTTGTAACAGTACCCTGCTGTAAGTATCACTTGGTTATTGAAGGCCAGTTAATCTGATCAAAACATTCCAAATAAAAGAAATTTTCGGCTAGACTGAGAGCTCAAAGTCAGTAACACTGTCCCTCCAATTATTCTGTTTATGATGTGCTTTTTTCATTGGTTTGTGTTTTCAGACTATCAAGTGATGGAACGAAAGAATGAGAACTTTTTTTGATTGTCATACAGAAAGTCATACCTTTTTCCCCCCAATTAAGTAGTCATCTGTCACACTTTAATAGTCTTCTGCAATTATGAACATGGATGGGAAATACTGGCATTTATAAAGTCTTGAGTTATCTTCTGTTTAGTGTACTTAATGTATACAAGTACATTGTATTTGCTTTTTCTACGCCCGTCAAATTTGACTGAGTATTATGGTATGGCGCTGTCCGTCCGTCCGTCCGTCCGTCAGGCGAAATTTTTTGTTTGTCCAGCAATCTCCTACATTTTTCGACCGATCTCTTTGAAACTTGGTACACATTA
>NW_018477440.1:0-1448 GCF_002113885.1 Mizuhopecten yessoensis | reverse complement strand
TCGAAGATATGAATTCAATATGTTGTATTGTTTCTGATTTATGATTAAAACATCGTTTTTATTGGCAATTTTTCTTTGATACACATGCAGATAACCCGAGTCCTCCGTCTGCGGAATCTGAATTCGTGAGACAGACAACAGGAATCGTCAGGGTGACCTTAAAACCACCAGTGACTAAAGACGTGTAACAGCCATGGTAAAGCCACGGTGATCGGATGGCACAGTACATCGCGCACTCGCCTTTTCACCAAGACGGCCGGGGTTCGATTGCCCGATAGGATTGAAAAGATATGGCGTTACTTTCCCGACCATGTAGGTTTTTCCGGGTACTCCGGTTTCTTTCTACAATAGTATCGGGCCAAAAAGAGTGATTAATATAATTTGACTTAATTTGTTTCATAACTGTTGTAACATAGATCAAGTTTATTAGCGTGGTTAATATTTTTAATTTATTTAACAGAGAATAAAAATATATATTCATGTTGTTTCCGGTTATTTTTTCAAAAGTGTGTCATCGTACGTTTAATTATTCAAAAATCCATCAAAGAGAATATTAGAGGTTAAAACTCATATTTACCATATCATTATATTGGCGTTAAGTAAATATGACCATATTGTATTTTTGCGCACGATATCGTGACATTTAATAACATTTTGATATTGTTTACGAGCGTGTTCTCATAAACAAATAGGAGGAGAATACCTAGGTGTTGATAATACCACAGTTCTTACTGCAAATAGATAACACCAGGCAAAATAGGAGCAAAGGTAAGAATTACATTTAGTCCTTTACAAACGTTCGAGTTGATATAAATTCAGCTTTCTATGAAAAGAAAAATGAGACCATGTACTCCGAAAGAGTAAGCGTCCCCTGTTTCATCGATGACTACCGACATGTAAATCTAAGTCAAAGTAATGTCACGTCATCACATCGATAATAAAACAAATGCACAAGGATATTAAATGAGCATTATCAACACCATCGACCTTCATATCGCTCAAATACAAAGGATATGCTCTGAGATCCTGATGGAGACCATAAAACATTATGCGTTGTCTTCCTCAACCTGCATATTTGGAAACCCTGTTTTGTTAGGTTATCCACCAGCAGTTGACATCTATCATGGAATTCATGATATGCTGAGCAAGCTTTTCAATACTGAATAAAATGCGACACATAAACACCCTAGCTAGGCAAGCAGGAATGTTGCTATCGAGAATGGGAAAATTTACGAACAGAAAATTGCAATTGTCCCGCTGATTGTACAGCGTAGTATTTAGCCGTCCTTGTTGGTTATGTTGTAAACAAGATCGAGGAAAGCGACTGAAGTGGAAGCAACTTTTGTCTCATAGCATTCAAGCACAGGAGGGTAATTCATATAGTATCGATGTGGTCAATTAATTTCTTGTTATTCAAAGACAGCACATCGTCAATACATCTGTATGTG
>NW_018477439.1:0-1448 GCF_002113885.1 Mizuhopecten yessoensis | reverse complement strand
GTCAGACTGTTGTGTTGATAGCCCGTTGAGGACAACCATTTAGTTATGTTAATAAACATTGATATGAATATGTTGGTCGTATGATTGATGTGAATATAATTTGTTTAAGTGTGAAATGACATTAACATCACATACCGGTGAAATAAAGTGTACATATCAATGTCAGTTTAATCAATTTAATTTAATATATTATTGAATTCAACATAACAGTAATTAATTAAAAACTATCTCACCTCTCTGTTGAAGTAGTGCCCTAGGGATGTATCAATAGGATCGCATCACTATGTTATCAGTATCAAAAACATGATAAAACATGTGTGTCTTATCGCGTAGGATGTAATATATATATATAAGTAGAACAGACGGAGGTAATGCTGTTTTAAAGTAATAGTTAAGGAACATAATGAATATCATAACTAGTATATAAGCATAAAACTATTAACAGGAAATTTGTTTGAAATAAAGATAATGTCGACTATGATATGCTTAGGACATCACATTTTTGTAAAGGATGACAAATTACATATTATATAATGTGTTTATCGAGCGAGTTATAGCGAGTGTCATACAAATCTGATGGAAAAGGAACGAGTGTGATATTCTAACCTTTGTAAAATATAAAGAATAAAGATCAAATAAGAAAAATGATACCATGGTTGCATTTAATCATCTCACTGTTACTTGTGTGTACATACACATGACATTTATTTGATGACATCAATTACTGAATATTTATCAGGTCATATAACCAAATTACATAGCATTGTATTTTCCTGGACCGTGTTTGTCAATGTCTGAATAATTGGTTGGGGGCTACCTTTGTAGTACTTTACATTATGTTAAGTGTTTTCCGTGTTCCCCATGCCTTTAGGAACGGTTGGGGATCGAGTTCCTTTAGTACTGTACACTACTTTCATTCGTTCTAGCAGATGAGCTTCTTGTTCAACTATGTTCAAATGACTTGAGTTTAATGATAGTAAATTTCCACCATGATTTGTATTTACCTACTATCCTTTGACATATGTGGGTTAATAAACACCTACCGTACCAACTGATTTCGACTCTAAATTTTTCGAATCGAAAATCGTTCTCGTAAAGTTACACTCCCTTATAGAGTTGAAAAACTAGATTGCGCAACAGCAGAATTTCAGTCAACTATTAATTTTATCTTCAAAATGACTGAGTGACTGCCTAATATAAGAGCAATGAAAGACATTCCATTTGTTTTCAATTTTAATTGGAATTTATTAGAAAAGAAGACTTTTTTCTGGTGAAAAGTAACCTTTAACCAAATTAAGTCTGAACGTTGCATGGTTTCCTTGTTCCCAAACTATGAGCATTTTATGGATCCCTGTCCTACAGCACTGGTTTTTCTCTCTCAATATAAACAGTAACCCCCTTAATTTAAGCTGGGATTAACTGTTGCATGAAGTAAAAAAAAAAAAAAA
>NW_018477438.1:0-1448 GCF_002113885.1 Mizuhopecten yessoensis | reverse complement strand
GGGAGAGAACTCGAAATGTTGCAAAACGTTAAACAGAGAGAACGAACGCTTTCCAACAAAAAAGAAGAAGTAAGGATATTACGGTCTTTAATGGTTAGAAGAAAAGAAAGAAAGGTTTCTATACCAACGGCAGCAAAAATTGATGATGCAATATATGCGTACAAAGTAGAAACTAAATAGGTAGGCATAGAGATGGAAGCAAAAGTTAGTAATGGATTTTTAGGACTAGATACTACATCGTTTCCATCAGGCACAAGAGAATCAACATACCCATTTCTTATGAATTTAGTAAATAAAGAAGGATTTGGGCTAAAAAGAAGAGATGGATTGCTTACAGGAATCTCTATAGGATTACTTTCTGGAGAGAAAATTGTAGGTGTAAGGTCCTCAGATGATGAATCTATATATTATATAGTGAAAAATACCTCTAATTCTTATAGAGTAATAAGAATTTCTGGTAATGGAAGCATAAGCACATCAGCAGTTACTGGTACAATCCCTAATTCAAATGGATTAAGATTTAAAATTATAGATAGATTCCCGTCGGTTTCAACCAACTTGTTTATTTATGGGCAAACAGACGAAGGAGAGTATTTTAATCTAAGCAGCACTCTTTCTAATGGCGTTCTTTCTCCTTTTGCAAACAATACAACCTTGACTAGCACTCAAGCTACTGGAAAATTAAACATAGTGGACCATGGATATGCAGACAATAGACTCTTTTCTCTTATTTTTGATTCTGCCAATAATAGATATGTGTTGGTTTACGGAGCTCCTCAGAATACTGCCTTAAATTCATTCTATATCCTTCCTAATAATATTAGAGGCAGAGGAACTATTGTTTATGGAGATGTAGTTTTCATATTCGCACAGAATTCAGTTTATAAAATTACGTTCTCACTAGGCTTCTCAGCAAATCCAGTGTTCTCAAAGTTTATAAATAACATGGGACTATTTAACCCATGGGCATACACAGTGGTTGGAACAGAAGCATATTGTGCATCAATATCAGCAATATACAAGTTCTCTGTACAGCCAGACAAGCTAATACTTCTTGTGAAGCAGATTGAAGCCCCCATAGATGATGCAGTAAGCAACATTTTCCCTAAAGCCTCCGTATATGACACAGTGTACAAATGGGACGAGAAATCAGTGTATTTCACATGTTCTATAGATAACAAATTTACAGCTAAAGCTATATATTCATGGATCTCAAATACCCAGGCCACAACAATCCCAAATTGGGAAGCATTTTACAACGGGATAAAAGGGAAGAACCATTTCATTTTAGTATTTAATATACAAAGAAATGGATGGTATATGCTTTTCTACAGCTCTCCCTTAATAGGTGTAAACCCGTATAAATATAATTTACCTAACGATTTAATATCTGAGTTCGTTTTTACGAATAATAATGAAACGCTACACAGTAACAAAGATTTAGACAC
>NW_018477437.1:0-1447 GCF_002113885.1 Mizuhopecten yessoensis | reverse complement strand
CTCCCGATACTCTGCGCTCTTTGACAGGAACGTAGAGTATCGGGAGTGGAATTAAAAAATATGGGTTTAATCAGATTGCATATTTTTGTACCCAACTTGTACACTGGAGTATGCATGTCCGTCTGTCCGAATGTAGTTTTGCCCCCTGAAAAGATTTTGCGGTTTGGTCTTTTTTAAAAGAGTTATGCCCCTTAACGTAAACAAATTGACAAAAAGTCTGTCCAGTTATGCATTTGCTCATTTTTCAAATAGATTTCTTTGAATGCGTTTATGCAGTGGTGCCCCATCAAATTACGATGCGTTTCGGACCTTGTTAAGGGAGCATGCCCATTTACGTACAAACTATGACAAATCTTTGTCCGGCTTTGCATTTGCTAATTTTTCAATATATTATATTGTATCTTATTTCTTATTTTTTAACCTGCGTCTCAAATTATTAGCGCCTTTGACATGCAGGGAGATACAGCAGGTTATTGTTTTACTGTAGTGACGCAATTTAACAAGTTGTTAATTGGACAATGTATCTGACGCATGCGCCATTGTGCAAAACAGTATAAATACCTGAACATTAGTTTTCAAGTACTAGCTACATCGGCAGTAAAGTGTTCTCAACGGTAAGTTCTTTTGCTATGAAATACGATTTATATGTAACCGTGAATAATGCTACTGTGAATGGAAGCTGTCACCTACATCATAAACCTTTTTTCTCTTATATGTCTTTTTATCTTGAATGTTAAGTGAAAAGTGAGTGTAATATTAAACGTTCATGTCAATTGTTGCATAACATCCATAAGTAAATCGCTCTTTTACTTTGAATTTACACATTGCTAACTGATACAACTATTCTTTTCTTTTTTGTTTTAGTTATAAACAAGTTTTACGAATTCCATCAAGATCAAACAGTCTGAAACTCAGAAGCCAGTTACAAGTAAGTACATTCAAATTTGTGTTTCTATATGATGCAATGTTATCCTCTCATAACGACATTCTTGGTAACACCTCACTTTTGACTGTAATGCAAAACTCTCGTTCATTCGAGGCAATGGGTTATTTATGGGGAGGGGGTTCGTTTGAAACGTTTTGTTATAACGTCCTATTTACACTAAGGTCATTTCAGAACGTGCCTCCATGTGTGTAATGTATGTGTATTTGTGTGTAGGTCTGTTGGAGGCAGGGTTTCGTGGTGTATTTGCCTCATTGTGCAGATATGATGCCAACATTAGAGTGCTACCTCACTAAAATACCGTGCCAAAAGCACTTAGCACATAATTCAGCCCAGTCAATAGGGTGTACGTCGGTCTCCTCTTACAACGTTTAGTGGGATAGAGTATATTGTTTCCCTGAACCTGCATATGGAATATAGTTTCTAATAACTATAGTATTACAAAATGAGAAATGTTCTTGTTTTCAACACTGTCTTTTATCTTGTCTAGGTAAACATGAGGAG
>NW_018477436.1:0-1446 GCF_002113885.1 Mizuhopecten yessoensis | reverse complement strand
CTTCTTCTGTAGGAATGACAGGATTATGTCCATATTTGGTCTAAACCATCATTGGGTGAACGGGACCTTATTTTGTATCAACGGTAGGTCTGACTCCCTTGGAGCAGAGGGGTAGTGCCCAATTGGTTAAACATAGCAAATTCTTCAAAATCCTCCTTTTCTTGTAGGTATGACAGGATTTTGTCCAATAATTATAAATATAATCCTTGACTAACCATGTAATATATGTACACTTCCAGCAACATCCGGCTATACTAACATCTCCAGGTGAGCGATACAGCCCCTCTGTGCCTCTTTTTGTTATTGCATCATTCCTTTCATTACAACAAACGAAATACTGTAGATGTTTTGTTTGTCTCGTAGTATGCGTAACCTGTTGTTAATATACATCTGTAGCATCAAACGATTCATATTATCAGAGTAACAGCTGAATGCACTATAAAAACGTGTCCTTATTGATATTTTGATATGACAGTAGAACATGTATGTCCCAGTCAAACTGTGTTGTTCATGATTACAAACCCTCGCAATAGAAAATGTCATGTAAAAATGTGGATTTACTCCTGGTATTCCAGTTGTCCTCCACCGCCATAACCCTAAATGGGCAATTGGACGCTAAACACATACAAACCAGATCACATCCTCAACACGGTGTTTTCATGTCATAATTTTTGCGTGCAGGTGTGTATGTGTTTTGAACAGGGTAAGTTAGTGCTATTGCCGTTTTGTGATAGCGTGGATCTGAAACACATTTTAGACTGCAACCTCACTGAAATTCTTTGCCGTAGGCGCCAAGCTCATTATTAAATCAGTTCACATATTGAAAACGGGTTAACAACATATTGCAATTACACAAAATGCTGAATATCCATATTTACAACTATCACCACAACCAAGCAGGGAGAACGGGAATTTACATGTAACATGAAATTCAACAGACATACACACGCATCGCAGAGAGAACTATCGCTTCAGTTGAGATTTTATATATAACATGAATGCAACTGACATACAAACGTATCACAGAGATAACTATTGCTTCATCGGGAGGATTCCAAGAACGATTCTACAGACATACAGATAGGACTATCAGTAGAACGAGTGCCAGGGCCGAATGACGGTCATTAATAAATTCGATAGCTTGTTAAGAGTGTTAGATTACTACAACATCAGGATTCGTGCCAGCATTAACTGTCTGCCACTTACCTTTTCGTTAGTCAGTAAATCAACAGCAGATAATGTCGTTTAATGTATTGTATTTCATCGTATCAATAGAAGAATATTCATAAAAACTGTCAAATATGCGATCGCTTCAATTTGTTGCGAGCTGTAAGATATCAACATGTGATATTTTCTTGTTTAAAGGGAGTAGACGATCTTGAATGTATAAAAATAACTGGTGAATACAATGTTCTCCATGTAAAATTACACACATAACAAAACAAA
>NW_018477435.1:735-1446 GCF_002113885.1 Mizuhopecten yessoensis | reverse complement strand
TACGAGTATAGAAATGTTAAGGCTAGTAAGGTGGTTACGAGTATGAAAATGTTAAGGCTAGTAAGGTGGTTATCAGTATAGAAATGTAAAGGCTAGTAAGGTGGTTACGAGTATGGAAATGTTAAAGCTAGTAAGGTGGTTTTATAGAAATGTTAAGGCTGGTAAGGTGGTTATGAGTATAGAAATGTAAAGGCTAGTAACGTGGTTACGAGTATAGAAATGTAAAGGGTAGTAAGGTAGTTACAAGTAAAAAAATGTTAAGGCTAGTAAGGTGGTTATGATTATAGAAATGTTAAGGCTAGTAAGGTGGTTACGAGTATAGAAATGTAACGGCTAGGAAGGTAGTTATAAGTAAACAAATGTAAAGGCTAGTAAGGGGGTCTAGTAAGGTAGTTACGAGTATAGAAATGTAAAGGGTAGTAAGGGAGTTACAAGTAAAAAAATGTTAAGGCTAGTTAGGTGGTTACGAGTATAGAAATGTAAAGGGAAGTAAGGAAGTTACAAGTAAAAAAATGTTAAGGCTAGTTAGGTGGTTACAAGTATAGAAATGTTAAGGCTAGTTAGGTGGTTACGAGTATAGAAATGTAACGGCTAGTAAGGTAGTTATAAGTAAACAAATGTAAAGGCTAGTAAGGTGGTTACGGGTATAGAAATATTACGGCTAGAAAGGTAGTTACGAGTATAGAAATGTTAAGGCTAGTAAGGTGGTTA
>NW_018477435.1:0-504 GCF_002113885.1 Mizuhopecten yessoensis | reverse complement strand
GTATAGAAATGTTAAGGCTAGTAAGGTAGTTACGAGTATAGAAATGTTAAGGCTAGTTAAGTAGCTACGAGTATAGAAATTGTTAAGGCTAGTAAGGTGATTACAAGTATAGAAATGTAAAGGCTAGTAAGGTGGTTACGAGTATAGAAATGTTAAGGCTAGTAAGGAGGTTACGAGTATAGAAATGTTAAGGGTAGTAAGATGGTTTCCAGTAGGTAAATGTTAAGGCTAGTAAGGTAGTTACGAGTATAGAAATGTTAAGGCTAGTAAGATGGTTATCAGTAGGTAAATGTTAAGGCTAGTAAGGTAGTTACGAGTAAAGAAATGTTAAGGCTAGTAAGGTGGTTACGGGGATAGAAATGTTAAGGCTAGTAAGGTAGTTACAAGTGGAAGGGTAAGGCTAGTAAGGTGGTTACGAGTATAGAAATGTTAAGGGTAGTAAGATGGTTACCAGTAGGTAAATGTTAAGGCTAGTAAGGTAGTTACGAGTAAAGAAATGTTAAG
>NW_018477434.1:0-1445 GCF_002113885.1 Mizuhopecten yessoensis | reverse complement strand
GTACTCGTAACTAAAGATGATACACGCTGATACAGGTACTCGTAACTAAAGAAGATTAACGCTGATACACGTACTCGTAAATACAGAGAATTAACGCTGATACACGTACTCGTAACTACAAAGGATAAAGGCCGATACACGTACTGGTTCATGTAACTAAAGAAGATTAACGCTGATACACGTACTCGTAACAACAGAGGATTAATACGTATAGGGGAGTCAATATCAATCTTATGCAACTTATTCAAACGATCTTGTTTGTCTCTCATTTTCTCCCTTTTTCAACATCCCTGACCTGACTAAATCCTGACCAGAAACCACCTAAGATGATGCCTGTTTTTTCTGTCCAAAAAATGTAATTTACCTTTTACAAATAAAGTCCCAACATATCTATAAATTCTCAACTGAAAAAAGGGTTCTGATCTAACAGGAACAGAAATCATAGTACTATAATGGATGGAAATATAAATCAATTAAATATTGTAAAACGTTAATGACATTTACTACGTAACACAAGTATTAATGAGACTATTTAAGTTACTGCTCTGATGTGTGTTTTAATAAACCTGTTATCAGTCATAATTGTATTTGGAAATGATGGAGAGAAATGTTTTTAAAAAATATTACTGTAAACATATTTTGATTATAATTTGACTTTTATCAAGGGAGGTAATCTGCTTGTCATTTATTCAAGATGAATCTTTATCTACATCGCTGTGGAGGCAAATGAATACAAGATATCATAGACGTTTCTCTGACAGATATTTACAATCGTTATACTGTCTGTGCAATCAGTGACCAACGTAACGGTAGTTACTGAACAATTAATACAGGCATACTATTATTTCAAACAAATTGTTTGAGTTCGCATTTTATCACTAAATGTTTCTGTAGGAGTTAAACTAATTTCAGTTCCTGAATAATGGCAAACTAGCTAATTTATGTAATTTTGATAAATAAAAATAATTCCACTTCTGAGTTATGGCAAATACTAGCATATACATGTAATTTTGATAAATAAGAAATTGTAGAGCTGCATATTTGCATTCACAAAATGTAAGAGGTATTCCTATGTTATTATATGGCAAAAAACGTCATGTTACTTTGCTGAACTCTTATTTAAACCATAATTTGTGTAAAAAAAACACGTAATATTATTATATATTAACCACTAAATACACGCAATGTTATTATATATCAACATAAACTAAACATTATGTTAATATATGGAACACAACATTCATGTAATGTTATTACATACTTACGCTTATTATCTCATGCTACCATATATTAACACAATCTAGACGTAGTGTTACTAAAATGTTGTATGAACACTAACTAGATCTATGTTACTTTATATTAACACACTCTAGATGTAATGTTACTATATACTAACACTAACTAGATCTATGCTACAATACATTAACACACTCTAGACGTAATGT
>NW_018477433.1:0-1445 GCF_002113885.1 Mizuhopecten yessoensis | reverse complement strand
AAAACATCTAAAATAGTGTAATTAGAATGAAAACAGATATTTTACTCAATTTCAATAAATACAGCTTTATATGTTAATTACCATGGTTACCGGGTGCTGAACTGAGTGAAACAGACTGAAATCTAATCTGAATTTATCAGGAGATAGCCTGTGAATTATTTGTAGTTTGGTATCAACTTTACCAATAACACCATTGACACATATGTGATGAGTTGTGAAGTGCCTGTAAAAAGAGCGAGTTACCCCCTTTATACATCCACAGGTAATAGGCTATTGATTATAATGTATTTGACTGTTCTAGGATACTACATCCAGACTTCCGCAGGTACTCATGGAGGGAAAAAACACCAATTAAGCAAGCTAGACTAGATTTCTTCCTTACAACTGACAATCTTTTAAATATAGTAGATAAAGCAAATATTAAACCAGGATATAGAACAGACCATTCGATCATCAAATTAAAAATAAAAACTAACAATTTTGAACAGTGTAAGGGACTATGAAAATTTAACACTAGTTTACTTTATGATAATGAATATGTGAAGAAGGTAAAAGATACAATTGAACCTATAAAAAAACAATATGCGTATAGTACAAATGATTGAAATATAGAAGACATTGACAATAAAGATATCAGATTTTCAATCGACGACCAACTTTTTTTAGAAACTCTGATGGAAATTAGAAGCACAAGTATTTCTCATGCAATACAGAAGTCAATAAATACAAAAAGACAAGAAAAAGAATTAATGGAAAGTATAAATAGGATAGAATCTGAAGACAATTTAGCAAATAAATTTGTTCACATAAATACATGTTAACAATTTTTTTTTTCAAACATGGGAAGAGTGGGAAAATGTATTTACATAAAAAAAACACATTAATAAATTACAACCTATCCATATGACATAAAGATGTAACTATTTTGAAATGAGATTTCTTACTTTCTTAGGTAGTAAAGCTTCCCTCTACATTTGTATAGCAGATTGTTTATAGGTTGTAGGACTATATATATCCATATATGTTTATGCATGAAATACAATTGAAAACATACATAAAGAGTGAAGGAGTGTTACAATAAAAACACCTACTTATAATACACAATTTTATTTTAAATGGATTTACTTGTATACACCGCCTGTCTTACACGAACACTCATGAACAGTTTCGTTGAATTCCGCCCTACGGTTTTCGAGAAAAATGTCGGAAACCTCGTCGGCGGAAGAAAGTGGAAGAAATAATAATAATAATATTAAGAATAATAATAAAAAGAAGAAACGGAACAAAAGCAATATGTCCCTAAACATTGTTTGGGGGACATAACTAAAGACGGCATATTTAAATCATTTTTAAAGATATATACTAGTTCAGCATGTATAAGGTAGTTGTTCATATTTATTTTAAATCTTTATAATTTAAGAAAGGGAAAACAAAGACAGCCATGT
>NW_018477432.1:0-1445 GCF_002113885.1 Mizuhopecten yessoensis | reverse complement strand
GCCAAGTCAATCCTTTATAACCTCAGCGGGTACTGTGCATATCTCCGTCACATATAGTGTTCGCAGAATAAGTTTACTGATCAACAATTGATTTCATTTAGATATTAGTACACTCACGGAATTATATTAAAATTTATAAGGGTTCCTGAGGTAAAAAATACATGTTTGTACAATCAGTATATGTATCACGATTAGAAATATTTACCTCTTCTATAAATCTTCCACCATTTCGATTTGGTGTCGTTGGTCACCTTGGAAAATGTTGTTACAGTTCCGGTTTGTAAAAAACTTAAGAGTTACTTCCACTCCATTAGTTGTTGTCACATTTGATAAACAATCTTTATCGAATTCTCCTCTGTAAAATCTATCTATGTTATCTCTGATGACAGTATAATCTATTGATAAATTTAATTTGTAATGAACATATAAAGTTGGGAGCAAACTTAACTCAAATTATAGATAAATGTGTAGTAAATACAATATATTAGATGTTACCTATTCAGATTTAAGCAGTATCATTTAATGAAAGCAGTATGCGTTAAAATTTAATAACTATAAATCATGATAACTTATTAAATCCTGGGTTNTGTATTGGTGGTTTAAAGTTTATAATTCTTTGTCTTATATACATATTTATTGAATATTTATTGAAGTTCAGCTATAATTTTAACAGTCTAGGGGGGAGGGGAGTCAAAGCACCATACTGTAGAAATTGTGTTTTTTTTCTCTCTCTCGTTTTCTCTGCAAAAAGAGGGTTTCATTTTTTTCCAGGGGGTTGTCACCATTTTTCAATTGTAAATCTCTTAATAAAAAAACCCAGTTTGATCCTAAAGCAAGTGTATATGATTCTAGCACGGATTTAGATGTCATCCAAGTCCGTGTTTTAGTAAGAAAATACTCTTAACTACATACGAGTCTATCTTTTAAAAAACTCAGAAAAAATCCCTAAAAAAATATATACACCTAATAGTATTGTCAGAGGGCATAGTAGATCATCTTTCAACAGAGTAGTTAATTTATGCATAAAGATTAGGCAAGTGATATATAAAATATATATTAAATTCTGTTATAAAAAAAATCAATTAAGCATAAATGATGAACGCTCAAAGTCATTAGATCATTTTTTAAAGAACAGATATGATTGTAAGTTTTCAAAATATGTGACTTCCCAATTTATTTTGAAGTATTCAAAATGTTATTTTCCTGGACCATTGACCTTACAGGTTTGAAATAGTATAAATATCTATAAATTTTATATCTATCTCTGTAATTGTTACAATTTGATTAACAATACCACCCGTTCCTCTTGACATATTTCTCTCAAACTTCTCTCACCATTTTCCTTGTATACAGCTGGGACTTTGGCATTTTTCCAGACTTTAGGTAATTGACCGGATTCAACTGATTTATTAAAAAGAATATGTAATGGCTTTACAAGATTCAGA
>NW_018477431.1:0-1443 GCF_002113885.1 Mizuhopecten yessoensis | reverse complement strand
GAATATATACTGTTATATGAGTGTACTTATATTTCAGACCTAGAACCTCATGAGGTGCTGATGGACCACGGTGGCCCCAATAATGCAGGGGACTTTTTCCGAGAAGGTAAGAATTTTGACAGGCATCACATTTGAATATGATCGTGTGATGACCATAACTTTATTACCAATGGAGTTAAGAGTATAATAGTTAAGATTATAATGGAAAAATATATTCATGTGACGTATTAATTGAACACAAAAGTGGTCGCAGATCAACTGGGAACATAATGTCAAGCTATAAAATATAAGCAAACATGTTTTAGGATTTCCATTATGTATGTATGCACGAATGCATGTATGTACGTATGCTATATTTTTGTATGTATAATGCTATATCATTGTACGTATTTTTCAGACCAAGAAACTTCCGGGGAGGAGACAGACCTGACTGGCCCAAACCATGTAGGGGATGTAGTCAGCGAAAGTAAGAATTTTGACAAGCATCTCATTTGAATATGAAACTATACTAAATCACGACCAACTGAGAACTTAATGTCAAGATATAAAAACAGAAGCAAAACATTTTATAGGATTTCCATTATGTATGTATGTATATAATGCTATATGATTGTTCGTATATTTTAGACCAAGAAACTCATGAAGAGAAGAGGAGGGAAGAGGGTGTTCCGAATCCTGCGGAGAATCTTTTTGGAGAAAAAGGTAAGAATTTTGACAGGCATCTCATTTGAATAATTCACAGTAAACATCATGACTGATACCTTGAGGAATCACTTCACAATAAATCTTTGACATCAAAATCATAATTGTTGACAGTGAAAACTTTTGAGAGTTTCGTTTCATTGTACTTTTTAACTAAATAATTCTTTTGCTTAAATTATCTAGTAACAAGTGGATTTCTTTAAATAATTTTCTGGAGTCATTATTAGTATTTTATTTTCCAGCAATGAAGACGTTCAAACGCCGGGCTGGCTGGAAGCCACAGCAAGAGCAGATCCTGCGCTCCCTTTTCCGGAGCCAGCTTTGCAGTTGTGTAAGAATGGCAAAGGTCCGCAAGAAGGCTGGGGCATTACTGCCGGATTATACAACCCAACAAAATCAAGTGTTTGAAGAAGTTATAAAAGTAACATGTATTAACACTTTGGGTATAACCTAGTTATTGGGTGATGGGTAACACTTTGAAGAGCATGTGTCCACTTCCGGAATGTGGACAATGGGTAAAACAACCCGTGGTCCACTTCCAGAAGTACCACAAACTGAATAAGCATTCAGCAGCGCACAACAAAGCGATGATGATGCTCAAGAGCTACAGCAAATCAGGTATCTGTTATTTGTATTTTAACATTTAGAAATTTTGGAAACAAAACTATCACTAATCGCCAGAATTGCTACATATGGGAGAATTACAGGATTATTACTCGGGAGAATTATTTCAGAATAAAC
>NW_018477430.1:0-1443 GCF_002113885.1 Mizuhopecten yessoensis | reverse complement strand
TTACACAATCTATAAACTGTAGGTACATTGTTGTAACACCGGTATCATTTACAAACTGTATGTAAATTTGTAACACGGATATTATCTTTAATAGTATATTTACAAATAACACTCATTGACAGTCTGTTAAAGTTTTTAACTGGTATTACCTATGTAATGAATGAAATTTTAATCAATCATAGTACTTATAAACTGTATATGATTATTTAAAAACTGTCTGTATAATTGTTTCTTTGAAGATGTGTATATCAATTACATTCACGTGGACTTTTATAAAACACAAATTCAAATGACAGATTCTAGGCAGCATTTCGTTCATCACCATTAAAAAGTACTGTCTTTGCAGGTTAGTCCCAAAGATATAGACGAGAGCATACTCCGGTTTTCTGTGTATGACGTAGACAAACGCCGCGTGCGACACTCCCTTGGTCACGTGCTACTAGCCCTACGGGATCTTGACATCACCAAAGGCGACACCATCTGGAAGGACCTAGAACAAAGCCATCAGGTACGAACCCAGACTCAAATTTACTCTTGAAGATTATGGGTCCTCTATTTCTTGGGCAAATCGGAACAATGTCATGTCCTTTTAGCGCGAAATGGGGTAGCGACCACAAAGCAACAATGCTCATTAATGAGCTTAATAAATAAAGATCGACCTTCATATAACACAAAGAAACAGCGTCCCGATGATTTTATGACGGCGACCTGTAAGCTTGTCCTTACTCTTCAACAAACTACATATTTGGAAACCCTGTGTTGTAAGCTTGTCCTTCAGAATTCGACATGAATCGCGAAAGTGATTATATTCGAAGCAAACGTTTGAATACCGAAACAACTGCAACATGTAAACACCATATGTGGAGGAAGCAGGGACGTTAGTATCGAGAAAAAGCAAGTTCACGATTGAAAAACTGAAATCGTCGCGCTTATCGAACAGCTTAGTTGTAAGCATTTCCACTTGATCATGTTGTAAGTAAAGATCGTAGAAGGCGCTTGAATTATGTAGCACAGTCTTTAGTGACTTTGACCTCAGGAGGGTGTGTACAATTTACGATCGAAGTGGTCAACTTATATCATATTTTTAAAGACAGCACTTCCTCGATATATCTGAGATGGGATAGTTTTTTGCTACCTGTCCTAATAACTCAACAATAAATTCAGCCTCATATGAAAACAAAACCAAGTCGGCAGGAAGAGTGTCACAGTTTGTTCCCATAGGAATGCCCTAAGACGTTAGAACTTGTTGTTAAAATAGCATGACTTACTTTAAGGTATGGCTATTGTTACATGGTGTTATTATTTGCCCTGGGTGAAACTGTCTCTATTTTTCAGAGTGACCTTAATATAATCAAGAATGAACGTAATGCACACAGAGGAATATTGCATATTTAAAACTGGTAATAGATAGAGTATGGTAATAGATACGGTATGGTAATACAT
>NW_018477429.1:0-1443 GCF_002113885.1 Mizuhopecten yessoensis | reverse complement strand
GGCATTGTGAGATTTGACAATGTCATTGTAAATTTATGTGCATAATAAAAACTAAAAATAAATACTTTTATTACAAGAAAAACAAGACCAAGGTCTGCAATATCGTACAAAATGCATATCGGTTGAAATCACCAATGCCGGCAATGGAAACAATTTTAACGCTCATGCAATTTATCAAAGATATCGTCTGTTACACTGCACTGATCAACAGGGGTTCGTTACAAATGTCTGAAATACACATAGTTTATAGACCTTCTGACACATATGTTACAGACCTACTGATATGAGTCACAGCACACATAAACATTTCAGACATTTGTAATGAACCCCTGTGCTCCGTCGCAAGATCAATCACTTCAAACGCTATCAGTTTCACGCGTCTCGCAGCCACTGTTTCCTCAGTTTCTGACGACATGTCAAATAACTAGGCTGGTATAGAATATACAGACTGTAATCAGATTCCCATACAATCAACAAATAAATTCACGTCTGGATTCTTCACAAAAGGAGCAAAAAGAAAAGTTCGAATTAACTTCCAAAAATAACTCCCTCGTGGAGGGCAAGGTCGGATTTACGGTGTTCACTGTATTTATCCATGCGCTAAATTTGTTCCGGAGAAAAATCGAAACAATTTCAAATCTAACTTTTAGCTCAGAGTTCTATTGATAAACTTAAATCACCCTATAGACATATTATACGAAATTGTATTTATACTGAATTGTGGAATAACATTGAAGTGTTTGTTAAAATTTCAAAGTACTACTTTGTTTGCCAATCAGCACGCGACAAACACGCTGTTCAAACTATTGAACGAAGTTTTGTGGACTGTCGATAAGGCGGTCATTTTAAATTTTAAATATAAATTATAAGTTAAAAAAGAACATAAGAGGCAGAGAAAACATAAATATAAGTATTGAACTGTTTTTGTATGATATTTATGATAGCACGCATTATGATTTGTTTGCTTGCAAAGCTGTGTCATTCAAATAGATCATAAATACCATACAAAAACAGTCCAATGCTTAAATAAATGGTGGAAAGCTCTCGATGTTGAAAAGTCGACCCCACCTAACTTTCTTGCATGAAAAACAACATTTCTAGATGACGTATGAAAAAATACTTAATACCGTTGAAAAGGTGGATAAGTTTTATTTTAAAAACCTCTAATATGCACGTCAAATGTATTCTCCTTTCGCGGATATGATCTCCGTTTTCCTCCAAAACGTCAACTAGAAATGTTGTTTTTGACGCAAGAAAGTTAGGTGGGGTCGACTGTTTTCCAACCTTCTTATATATATATATAATCAACTTGAGCAAATATTAACCGAGTTTGATGAAACTTTGTATGCAGCCATATATCAATAAGATCTCGGACGAGTTCGGCAATGGTTATTATTAAACAGTAACTTACAGAGTTATTGCCCTTTGTAATAATATTATTAT
>NW_018477428.1:0-1443 GCF_002113885.1 Mizuhopecten yessoensis | reverse complement strand
CAGTTGTATGATGTAGGAAGAATCAGCTGTATGTTGTAGGACGAAACAGCTGTTTGATATAGGAAGGATCAGATGTATGATGTAGGACGAATCAGATGTATGATGTAAGACGAATCAACTGTATGATGTAGGTCGTATCAGCTGTATGATATCGGAGGTATCAGCTGTATGATGTAGGACAAATCAGCTGTATGATGTAAAAAGAATAATCTGTATTATGTAGGACGTATCCGTTGTATGGTGTAGGATGTATCAGCTGTATGATGTAGGACGAATCACCTGTATGATGTAGGACGGGCAGCTGTATGATATAGGACGAATCAGTTGTATGATATAAGAAGAATCAACTGTATGTTGTAGGACGAATCAGCTGTATGATATAGGACGGATCAGCTGTATAATGTAGGCTCGATCAGCTGTATGATGTAGGGCCAATCAGCTGTATTATGTAGGAAGAATGTATGATATAGAAAGGATCATCTGTATTATTTAGGACGGATCAGCTGTATGATGTAGGAGGTATCAGCTGTGTGATGTAGGATGGATCAGCTGTATGATGTAGGACATGTCAGCTGCATGATATAGGACGTATCAGCTGTATTATGTAGGACGAATCAGCTGTGTGATGTAGGACGTATCAGCTGTATGATGTAGAACGTATCAGCTGTATGATGTAGGACGAATCAGTTGTATGATGTAGGAAGAATCAGCTGTATGTTGTAGGACGAATCAGCTGTATGATATAGGAAGGATCAGCTGTATGATATAGGACGGATCAGCTGTATGATGTAGGCTAGATCAGCTGTAAGATGTAGGGTGAATCAGCTGTATGATGTAGGACGAATAAGCTGTATTATATAAGACGGATCAACTGTATGATGTAAGACAAATCAGCTGTATGATGTAGGACGAATCAGATGTATGATGTAGGACGAATCAACTGTATGATGTAGGACGTATCAGTTGTATGAAGTAAGATAATTCAGTTGTATGATTTAGGACGTATCAGATGAATGATGCAGGAGGAATCATCTGTGTGATGTAGGACGTATCATATGTATGATGTAAGACGAAACAGCTGTATAATANAGCTGTATGATGTAGAGCGAATCAGCAGTATGATGTAGGACAATTGTATCATATAGGAAGGATCAGATGTATGATGTAGGACGAATCAGCTGTATGATGAAGGCCAGATCAGCTGTATGATGTAGGACGAATCAGCTGTATGATGTAGCACGGGCAGCTGTAGGATATAGGACGAATCAGTTGTATGATGTAGGAAGAATGTATGATATAGAGAGGATCATCTGTATGGATTAGGACGAAACAACCGTATGATGTAGGACGAATAAGCTGTATGATGTAGGACGTATCAGCTGTAAGATGTAGGATGGATCAGCTGCATGATATAGGACGTATCAGCTGTATGATGTAGGACGA
>NW_018477427.1:0-1442 GCF_002113885.1 Mizuhopecten yessoensis | reverse complement strand
TGAAATATAAAATATAAACGTTATAGCTAGAACATAAACTCTTCAAATCGGTAATATAGTTACCTGTAACACGTTAACAAAAGGTGATTGTAAGTAACAAACCTGCCTGAATTGTACATCCAACAGCATCGAGTGATGTTGTATTTCCGTAGGTGTTGTACGCTGCAATCTTAAATGTATATAGTCGTCCTCCCACTAAATTGTCCACATTCAAACTATACATGTTCCTCCCTTCTTCAAATGCAATTGTCACGGGATACACTTCTTTTGAATGTTCAAAGGCGTCCATGCTGAATAAAACACGGTAAAACTGGGAGTTTCCACCGTCCTTCCACGATACTTTGGCAGACATTTGCTTTCCACAGTCAACTGAAAAAATCTTAGTGGGATTCGGATTTTCTATGGATTTAATATAAATGAGTATGTTAAAACATGGTTAAATATTACAATAGATTAATCAGATGTTATGGATGATTATCAAGGAAATGCGGCTGCAGCATTTAGATATGTTTTTGAGTGAAAATAGGTTATTTTGAGTCTATGACATCGTATCAACAATACCGTGCGCAAACGATCCACTTATTTTCCACGCATCGTGCTCAGAATCGAACACTTTAACGATTGTTTGCTCCGTTGTGGAGTACACACTACACAATACCGGTACACTCGTGTAAAAATGCGGAAGAATTTGATTACTGATCAATTTATTTTGTATTTATCCCAAGTATAAAAAAAACATGCTACAATGACTTTAAAACTGTCAATAATAGGGTCCCCCAGGTTATCATGTACCAGAACAGGAAGATAATATGTGCTAGGTGTCTGTGGCTTTTGTTTTGCTTATAGTCATCATTATTTGATACAAAAGGTACATCGGTGATATGACAGTTATCTTAACAAAACTGGATATTTAATTTGTTAATTGAATTCAGACTATTGCTTTACAGTGTATGGCACATGGCAATTTCACACATCAGTGAGAAGGTTTTCCGGGGCTAAAAACGTAAAAACTACATAACTCGACCCATTTTCCAAGTTTTCACCATAAGAGAAAGATAAACATCAGGATTGGATTATGTAAATACCTATTTACTCAAAAAACAAAAAGTCTAATCGTAAGGATTGCTTTCACAATGTCAGTTTGCATGTGTTGATTAAATTGATACCGCATATTCAAAGCATACATAATGTATCTCAAAAAAATATGTTTTCCAATAAAGTATATTAAATATCTTCAATAGCACATGCTACGCCTGCAAAAGATATGGTCTTATATACACTAACAACATACCACGAAAACGCCAAGAGAAAAACAAGGCAAAGCGACTGGAACATACTCAAAATGACGGTTTTGTGCTAAAATGATTGATTTACCTGTAGCAGCAACTGTGAAAGTTAGTGTCCCTTTGCCCTCACTGTTGATTGCAGTTACATTATATAAT
>NW_018477426.1:0-1442 GCF_002113885.1 Mizuhopecten yessoensis | reverse complement strand
TTGTATACTGTGACATTATATTGTAAACTGTAACATTACATTGTAGGCTGTAACATTACATTGTATACTGTAACATTATATTGTATACTGTGACATTATATTGTATACTGTGACATTACATTGTATACTGAAACATTACATTGTATACTGTGAGATTGCATTGAAGATGGTGACATAACATTGTTCACTGTAACATTACATTGTATACTGTAACATTACATTGTATACTGTGACATTATATTGTATACTGAAACATTACATTGTATACTGTGACATTGCATTGTAGGCTGTGACATTACATTGTATACTGTGACATTACATTGTAAACTGTGACATAACATTGTATAATGTGACATTACGATATACACTGAGATATTACATTATATACTGTGACATTATATTGTATACTGAAACATTACATTGTATACTGTGACATTGCATTGTAGGCTGTGACATTATATTGTATAATGTGACATTACATTGTAAACTGTAACATTACATTGTATACTGTGACATTACATTGTATACTGTGACATTGCATTGTAGGCTGTGACATTACATTGTATACTGTGACATTACATTGTATACTGTGACATAACATTGTATAATGTGACATTACGATATACACTGAGATATTACATTATATACTGTGACATTATATTGTATACTGAAACATTACATTGTATACTGTGACATTGCATTGTAGGTTGTGACATTATATTGTATAATGTGACATTACATTGTAAACTGTAACATTACATTGTATACTGTGACATTACATTGTATACTGTGACATAACATTGTATAATGTGACATTACGATATACACTGAGATATTACATTATATACTGTGACATTATATCGATACTGAAACATTACATTGTATACTGTGACATTGCATTGTAGGCTGTGACATTATATTGTATACTGTGACATTACATTGTAAACTGTAACATTACATTGTATACTGTGACATTACATTGTATACTGTAACATTACATTGTATACTGTGACATTACATTGTATACTGTGACATTATATTGTATACTGTAACATTACATTGTATACTGTGACATTATATTGTATACTGTGACATTGCATTGTATACTGTAACATTACATTGTATACTGTGACATTACATTGTAAACTGTAACATTACATTGTAGGCTGTGACATTACATTGTATACTGTGACATTACATTGTAAACTGTAACATTACATTGTATACTGTGACATTACATTGTATACTGTAACATTACATTGTATACTGTGACATTACATTGTATACTGTAACATTACATTGTATACTGTGACATTACATTGTAAACTGTAACATTAAATTGTATACTGTGACATTACATTGTAAACTGTAACATTACATTGTATACTGTAACATTGCATTGTATACTGTGACATTACATTGTATACTGTAACATTACATTG
>NW_018477425.1:0-1441 GCF_002113885.1 Mizuhopecten yessoensis | reverse complement strand
TGACCAAATGTGACCTTGAAAGTGGGTCAAGGTCATTCAAATGACATAAGGTCACTCGGCCCTTAGGGCCAGGTGAGCTTATAACCGTGCAAATTGAAATTCTACTTATGTTACAGGTTACAAGTTTAAAACCAACTTTATATATTTAAAGCAACCAGCTCCTGGTAAGGATGCCAGGGAATTAAAATACGAACTTTTTTGTTTAATTCAGGCTGGTATTTACATGTTCCAACTTATAGACTGGTATGCTGCTACGTGGAGTATTTTACTTATAGCTGTTGCAGAGTCTATCGTGTTTGCCTGGGTGTACGGTAGGTATATGATTGTGTACAAAAAAAATAGCATACCTGTGTTTAAAAGTGTTGTTTTCTATGTGATAGCAATATTTTGCCGTTAATAAAAATGTCTTCAGAAAAACAAATAGCGCCCAATGTTGTTGCCTATTTGTTTTGTTTGAGAGTTTGCATTCTGGAAACTGAAAAAGGTCATATAAGACGGTTTCCATGGATCAAAATGCAAATCAAAAGCCTCTCTAAAAGTGCTCATTTTAATTTCAAAACGTAGACAGGGTAGCATTACAAACTGGGCGGTCACAATATACTGGCAACGGGCCAACCACTCCACCCGGTCACATTATACTGGACAACGGGCTAACTAGTCCTTACCACCAACCATTTAATGCTTAATTTCAATATGTGACAATATGAAAAAGATACCTCTTAGTGTTGTTATGTATGTGGCCAGGTATGGAATACCATGCTGCAGTGTTCGGGTTATGACACTAATCTGAAATGGCACTGTGGGCGGCTTGATCGTCTCGGGCTCCGTCTTCATTTAAGCTAAGCTGTTCAGTTTCGAGGAAGCGAAATCCTAAACATCCCCAGCACATTTATATCCACTACTCTACCAATTATTCTCGCCCAAGCAGCTTCGGGAAAAGAATAGGCATGCTGTATCACCATGTGACTAATATAGGGTCCCAGTAATATTGGAGGTTTTCTTGTGTCTGGAGACATTGAGAAGAAAAAAAGGGTCTGATACCCCCAGTTACAAAATTTTGGATTCATATTTCTCTCTACATCCTTACAGCTTTTGTTTCCTCAGTGTTGAACGTTTGCGCTAGCGGATGAGGCAATATATTATGTCCCCAGGCCAGGACATACCAAAGTCCTTAAAAATAGAAGTTGCCATTCCCTGCTTAACCTTCAGTATTAAGGGTAACTAGCCCACCCGTTGTCAGTATGATATGACCGGGTGAAACGCTGTGCTGGGTGCCTTCGGCATGGTGTTTCAGTGCAGTAGCACTATCGCAAGGAGGTAAATACACCAACATATCCTGTCTCCAGCAGCACATATACACAACACACAGGGAGGCACATCGTTAAATTACCTACGCTGTTAAGGATGTACACCTCTGAGAAGTCAAAAATTTCCTGTAATA
>NW_018477424.1:0-1441 GCF_002113885.1 Mizuhopecten yessoensis | reverse complement strand
CCAGCGGCCTCTCATGTTATGGGAGTAGTTTTGGTGATGATTTACAATAGTGTGTAAGATGCATATATTTGTTCAGAATTTTTATTACAGTCTGAATGTATTATATTATATTACCCTGTAATCAAATCAGACAATGATTGAATATTGAATAGATAAAACAGACTTATTTCACAAATTGAAATGGAGTTGTCTCCCCTACATTAACAATTTGGATTGCTTTAACAGACTTAATGTGATGTCCAATGCCATCGACATATATATGAAGTCAATAGAATTTGTTGAAATTAAATTGACATTGATCGAAACATTTTAATTTATTTTTTATTTTGCAATTAGATCAATAATTTTAATCGGTTAATATCATAGTCCCTCAGAGGCCCCATCATCTGTAGTAAGCTGCTGTTAGAACGTGGAACCTGTAAAAAAAAGTACAAATGTTGTTGAAGCTGTATGACAACTACCAGACACCTGTTCCTTATATGAGTGATTGAGTGATGTTTTCATTCTGATTCGTTTTACCCAGTCCGTCAGGCTGTACATTCTGGGGTAAAAAGCCTTGGAGCCGGAAGAAGAAAATTCTGTGGCAGTTGGGAACGCTAGTAGGGGCTCCCGTGGGAATAACACTGATAGCAGGGATAGCAGTCCCCGCCATGGTCATTGGACTGCCAGTCTGGGTCGGCAGGAAGGTGAGAATACACTCGAGTAGAGAACTACCCACAAATATTTTTGTCAAAGAAAAAGGTCAGAAAACTGACAGATATCTTCAGGAAAAAATGGTCTCATTGATATGTTACAAACACAGAAAATCAAGGAACAAATCATCAAAATAACCAGGAAAAGTTCAGTGGCTTTGTGACTCGCCAAAAAATTTGCTGGTGATTATGTCATTAATTGAGTATAGTGTTGAGTGAATTTTGTTGAAAACACCAACTTCCTCCCAATACTGACATAATATTGACATTGAAAATACAATTGATTAATTATGTTTTAATAAACAACTGCTTCTCTTGTGTGGTTACAGCTCCATTCAAAGTATGAGCACAGCTCCCGTCACAAGCGTAATCTGGCGATAACGGGCGGTGTAACAGCCTCCATACTGGTGTCGCCTGTCATAGCTGGACTGGCTGTTGGTATGTTACATTTCCTACTGGATATTCTTTCTGTTGGATCAAATTTTGTAAAAGATTTGTCTATCAGTCAGATGAGGACTTAAGTATGATTTGTTCAAATTTTAAATTTAGGAACCTACATCTGATGTTTCATATTATTTTACATCTCCAATACCATATCTATCCTGCAGAAAATACCTTGCAAGGATTTTATTATCAATGTTTGTGCATTACTGTCTGGTCTCATTTCAATGTCTTTACTCTCAGGATTTAAACAATTTTGGTCACAGTTAACCTATTCACCCCTAAAATCACATTTGAACCTTACCAAA
>NW_018477423.1:0-1440 GCF_002113885.1 Mizuhopecten yessoensis | reverse complement strand
AGTCTGGTCACGTCAGAACTGAACATCAGATTAAATGGCGTACTCTGCAGCAGAATCTTCTTACCATGTTAATCTGATTTAAACCTGAGTCATTGTGTTTTCTAAGAAGGTAAAGGCTAATTAAAATGAGAACATAATTTCCTTTTTAAACTGCATTTCATTAGCTAATTGGAATTTTGAAAAAAATATTTTTTTGAATTTTAACACGCATATAAATATTGATCTATTTTATATGTATAGAGGGGTCTCATAAGGGCTTTGAAAACATCTATTTCATGAGAATGATTAATGAGTTTCTGATATCTTCACAAGTTTGTATGAAAACGTAAGAAAAGTGGGTGACATATAAGAGTTCAATACATATGACGTTCAATGCCAATCTCTTGAATTTTCTGATGATTACATTTCCCTAGCAATGCCAGTGTTATGATCCCCCCCCACCCCCCCAAAAAAAATACATAAAAAACAAATGTTGATTGAACGTCACAATCAAACATGGATACTTTTTGTATTGTGATGTCAAGTCTTAAAGACATTTTGTATGCTGATAATTTCCTGTATTTAAACAAATGTAACCACACAATCCTTGATGCAGCGAAAGTCACTGAACCATCCTATGCCAATGCCCTGTCAGTTCTATTTAAGGGGAATCAAATTACTCTTAAAAGTTGAGTCGTATACTGCTTTTGCTGTTTACCAGTGACTCAACCTTTCAGAGAAGAGACAAAAACATGCTATCCTTCCTAATGTCTTAAAAACGTGATACCTGTGTTTGTTTGGCTGGATTCACACTACACAATAAAAGTGTAAAGTTTATAATGCACAGAGCATTGTTGCGGACTGATTACACCTGAACAACTCCACTCCACAGCATCTGTAAACTTTACACTAATGACATTGAGATAACATAACTGGGGCCAGAGGATGTATGATTTTTCTATCAAAACATTTCTGGATCCCCATTCAGTAAATATGCAGTGACGTAGTTAACAGGGACAGACAGCCTGCACTTAATTGTCACAAAACATATGCTCTCAGTTTTGAGTTCGGCCTGTCTGTATATTACTGTGTATATTCTACATGTCACCTGTCATGGCAGATAATTTGACAGCCCTGGTTATGATTTGGGTCTATACAAGCTGTAGAAGTTGGAAATTGTTTTTTATTGATCTTAGATATTTCATATGAGAGTGTAAATGTTCCTGACTATGTTGACAGGCCAGCATGTCAAATGAATTTTCTGCTGGTATTATCAATTTTAGTGTTTTTTTTGTGCTTTAGTTACTGATAATAGAGTTATATAATAAATCAACTATCTACAAGGTCTGAAATATTCACAAGAAAGTTCTAGATGTTGTTGGAAATATATCGTATGATATAAAAGTGGGAAATGATGATGAACATCTTTTTGCTGTGTGAATGCATATATGCTTGAAAAAA
>NW_018477422.1:0-1440 GCF_002113885.1 Mizuhopecten yessoensis | reverse complement strand
TTCTAAAATTCAAAAAAGATTTCATGTTCTTGTTACAAACTTCTTTTAAATTTGTATATTACCAAAATATAAATTAATTTTATTTAATACATGAATTAACACAATATTTTAATGATACCTCGTAGATGAGTGAAGCACTAAAGCTTTCATTAGAATTTTAGTTTTTGTAATATATCTAAATTTTACAACAATATCAAATCAAAACAGTAATGGCAAATACTTGTAAACATATATGACACAATGTTGGTTTGTCAAAATTACACCATGTATCTTTATGTAGCAATAAATCTTATACAAAACACATCTGTAATGTAGGCAAGAAGAAAGTCAGACAAATAATTTGGTGATAGAATATAATGTTTGTTTAGAACATATCAAATGTAAATTGAAAAAAACTATTGAAAAAAACTAAGAAAGAAATACACTTTATAATACAATGTGGATGAGGCCAAAATAAATAGTATATGTTTTTCAGGCAACAATTACATTGTACATGCTTGAACAAAATATTGTGTCATTAGGCAAATAATTTGATTTTAATTTCCTTTTTTCATTTCTATATTATGCTTAAAAATCGAATTTTACAATATATTTCCATACATAACAATGACCATTAATTTGTCGAGAATAGGGCCAGACTCCCAGAACAGGAAGAAAGTACATTTTAATGAGTGGCTTTGACTGGCAACAAATTAATCTGAGATACAAGTAGGCGATACCATTTCTAGGGTCGACAGGACAACCTAGGGTAGGTCGGGATGTATATACCTGAACACACACATTTATTTTCTGGCCTAAAGAATCGAGAGAGACATGACACCAACTACAAGCTTAGGGTTGACAAAGAATTGCGCGGTTATGTAAGAAAACAGCAAAATTAATAAAGTAAGAATACCACACATTTTGAAAGTAAGCCAGAGACACACAACAATACCGTCTATGGTAATGATAGCTGTACAACACAGAAAAACATTAACATGCAGCACAGAGCCCATTCATATCTTCCCCTGAGTGGCCCTTCTTACTTCCTGTTCGAATGTCCCCTTATTGTATTTCATTGCTCAATTAACGGTACTATCAACTTATCGGCTCATGAATTGCTCATAAAATCTGACCGCATTTCGTCCGGAACACAGAAACAGGTAAACCTTACCGAACTGGACACTCGAGCTCGTTGATGCTCGGGGGTAGTCTGGCCTGTCTCCACCACAGCTGTGTAGTCAATGCTGCTAATCGTTTGTACAACTTTTCAGCACGTGCTTTAAATGATAAATCATCGGCGGGAAAAGTTTTTGCCTCCTGTTATAAGGGAGGCAACTCTTTTAATAAGCGTGACCATACGATATTATTTGCTTGAATGGTAATAGGAATCGTATTATAGAAGATAAGAAAATTGCTGATGAATTGCGGATCCTGAAATTGAATAGAGAAAGTTCAAAG
>NW_018477421.1:0-1440 GCF_002113885.1 Mizuhopecten yessoensis | reverse complement strand
ACACAACGTCAGCAGTAATGTAGCTACAACATCCAGATTTCATATAAACTGTACACAACGTTAATGTCACCATTAGTGTAGCTACAACATCCAGATTTCATGTCCATTATACACAACATCACCATTAGTGAAGCTACAACATCCAGATTTCATGTCCACTGTACACAACGTCAGCAGTAATGTAGCTACAACATCCAGATTTCATATAAACTGTACCCAACGTTAATGTCACCATTAGTGTAGCTACAACATCCAGATTTCATGTCCACTGTACACAACCTCATCAGTTATGTAGCTACTACATCCAAATTTCATGTCCACTGTACACAATGTCACCAGTAGTGTAGCTACAACATCCAGATTTCATGTCCACTGTACACATCATCACCAGTAGTGTAGATACAACATCCAGATTTCATGTCCACTGTACACATCATCACCAGTAGTGTAGATACAACATCCAGATTTCATGTCCACTGTACACAACGTCACCAGTAGTGTAGCTACAACATCGAGATTTCATGTCCACTGTACACATCATCACCAGTAGTGTAGATACAACATCCAGATTTCATGTCCACTGTACACATCATCACCAGTAGTGTAGATACAACATCCAGATTTCATGTCCACTGTACACAACGTCACCAGTAATATAGCTACAACATCCAGATTTCATATCAACTGTACACAACGTTGATGTCACCAGTAGTGTAGCTACAACATCAAGATTTCATATACACTATACACAACATCACTGTTAGTGAAGCTACAACATCCAGATTTCATGTTCACTGTACAAAATGTCAGCAGCAATGTAGCTACAACATCGAGATTTCGTGTCCACTGTACACAATGTCACCAGAAGTGTAATCTCCACTGTACACAACATAACCAGTAGTGTAGCTATTTCATATACACTATACACAACATCACTGATAGTGAAGCTACAACATCAAGATTTCATACACACTATACACAACATCACTGATAGTGAAGCTACAACATCCAGGTTTCATGTCCACTGTAGACAACGTCACCAGTAGTTTGGCTACAACATCCATATTTCATGTCCACTGTAGACAACGTCACCAGTAGTTTGGCTACAACATCCATATTTCATGTCCACTGTACACAACGTCACCAGTATTGTAGCTGCAACATCCAGATTTCATGTCCACTGTACAAAATGTCAGCAGTAATGTAGCTACAACATCCAGATTTCATTTCAACTGTACACAGCGTTAATATCACCAGTAGTGTAGCTACAACATCCAGATTTCATGTCCACTATACACAACATCACCGTTAGTGAAGCTACAACATCCAGATTTCATGTCCACTTTAGACAACGTCATCAGTTATGTAGCTACAAAATCCAGATTTCATGTCCATTGTACACATCATCACCAGTAGTAAAGCTATAACATCCATATTTCA
>NW_018477420.1:0-1439 GCF_002113885.1 Mizuhopecten yessoensis | reverse complement strand
TGTTTCTGTCTGTAGGTGAGACTAACAGACTATAATTTTGTGTATTTGCTGAAGGTGTGACAGACAGACTATAATTTTTCGTGTTTCTGTTTGTAGGTGAGGTCATTTTTAATGTCTCCTGTGAAGGACCCTCATGTAGAGCTCATCATTGTCATGTTCATCATACCACTGATTGTTAATGTAAGTATTTCACTTAGCCCCACCAAACACGTTCTGTTGGAGGAAATTGTTGGTTATTACAATGGTGAGATATAGGGTGAATGTTGGAGTTTGGATGAATTGATCCTTAAACACAAGTACGTTATGGTAGAAATGGTAAAATAATTGATCCAAAGAGAGGATATTCAAAGAGTGTCAAAAAAAAATCAATAAACAAGAAAGAAAGAAAAATAATTAGGGGGTATTTTCGATTTGATATGTATGCATGTGTTTGAAAAGCTTTAGAGAGTTTTGTTCTTTAATATATTAACTAAATTTTCACAATTTTTTTAATCTACAACCTTTTTGGTTTTAAGTTTAAATTTAACTGTTTCATCTTTTAAAATAAATAATACAGTTATTATTTGAGTTAATAAACTTTACACTTTCATTTTAGGCATTTATATTCTGGGTTGTTGACAACTTCCTGAAGAGAGAAATGAAAGGGACAAAAAGAATTTATGTAAGTGACAATGACCCTTCCGTCAAGTTCTACAAAATGACGGAACAGGTGCGCTGTTACAATCGAATAGAAAAAGCTGAGGACTTTATAGAATCAGATCTGCTTGTGTCGACAGATGAAGAAGGAGATGCCAGGCGCAGACTGGACGGGACAGAACGTCTTATCGCATAGGGCAGTCACAGAAACGTCATTCATCACTGCTTTTTGTAATGTGATACAGCATGCCTTCACGCCAATCCTGACTGATTCACCTTCTGTAGTCACGCCCCTAAAGCTATTTTTTCAAAAAGTTGGCATTGTTCTCCTATGAGAGGTGAAATAAATGTGATACCAAAGGTTTACTGAAGCTTACAGACCAGAATTCAAACTGTTTGCCAGCTAAACATGGATCACCCGACACGGATGTTCATAATGGATACAGCTTTACTGGAATTACAAAGCCTTCCCCATGTAAAATTGTTTTGTTTACTGTAAATAGCTTTAGAGTGGTCCACTGTAAAGGTTCTATAGGCTGAAAGGTTTAACATTATACAGGTACTATATCACAGGTTCCACAATACAAAGGTTCTATATCAAGCAGGTTCTGTGTTATACAGGTCTTTTGTTAAAGTAGTCTGTTATACTAACTTTCTAGTTCTGTGTTAAACAAGTTCTAACAGAGATACAGTTAATATTGCACAAGTAGAACTTGACAAGGCCAGTGATAAATCTACATGCGAGTCCCAAGTCCTGTACTCACAGAATTTCTGGAATTAGTTAAATTTAACATTGTGGGACT
>NW_018477419.1:0-1438 GCF_002113885.1 Mizuhopecten yessoensis | reverse complement strand
AATAGACCCAGCTGGTTTTTTAAACTTCTTTCCTAGTACTGTTTATGTCAATATGCAAATTTATAGTGATCGAGTCCTGGCAATCGGTATATTCCGATCGTTCTAGATACGGTCAGTCAGTTAATTTTGATACTTCTTTATCTTCGCGATTATTTTCCTGACGATTCGAGAGGATTGGATTTAAGGATATACACAACTACGAATTACATTATATCTCTGATTTATTCTCGAGTCACTTCACATTCTACCTTGAAATTAACCTATGAAGATATATAAATAGTTCTGGAAGTAAAAGAACCTTTACTGTACTCCTTGCTTTAAGAAGTGACAAACCAGCAAGGCGAGTACAGTGAGCGTTTTAACGTGAGATAATTGTGTTATAGAGACCTGGTCGTTTTTTCGGGCAGGAATTAATGGCGTGAAGTGTTCCTCAAGTGCAACATAAGCTTTTTCATAAACTTGTTTACTTGTGAAGTTGAGTACAGGTGTTTGATGTTCAACACAGAAACCATGGTCCTCGCAAAAATGTTTTCGAAAGATTCGCTCCATTTCAGCATTCCTTTGGTGGATTGCGTAGGAGGAAATTATCTCAACGACGCCTTCAGTGAAAAATTGGTGATGCTGACGGAAGAAAGACAATTGGTAGAAACCGAACTGCTTTTTTTCGGGATACAGTCGAGCAACGGCGAGTAGTATGTCCGTCTGCGAGACAGACAGTCCATATTTTCTAGACATAACATCATGTTCTATTTTATTGAAAATACTATCATAGATAGAACCGGGATCTTCGACTCCTTGCCTTCTTACGGCTGAACGGACTTCCTGTTCAAGAAGCATTTCTTTACGTCGGGTTACCATCTGGTTGAGAAGTGAAAATGAGGACCCGCATTTTTCTCGTAATGTGTGAAGAGGATACGAATCATATTCCAGACAATCTAGTCGTATGATGGCCAATGTACATAGCATATCTTCTGGTGATACAATCGTATCCAAAGTAAGCAATGTGCCGCCATCTTGGCAAGTTTTCATTTCAATCGATTTCATGATATTACTGACGGACTGTTTTTCATTTGAAGACGTATGTATTTCCTTGTATAAAAGTAGTCGGGATTTCATCCAAACCTCTAGTCGCTGAAGACTAAACTCAAACTTTATCCATGGGAGTAATTTTTGTTCTTGATTTATAAATATATTTTGATTTTGAAAGCCATTGGTTTGAGTGTGAATATCTTGTAGTTCGCCCAACGTTAATGTGCCATATCGGTTAGTAATATGTGGACCTTTTGTGGAATGCGAAAGAAGAATATCAAGGATATCTCGAAATCCACTCGTACAATTTTCAGAAAACTTCTCCAAAGACGTTTGGCTTATGTTCTTTTCCGCAAGCAACCCTGCACGGACATCACTAAGCTTTTCCACGAATTTAGAATATGTCTTT
>NW_018477418.1:0-1438 GCF_002113885.1 Mizuhopecten yessoensis | reverse complement strand
AGTTGGAGTAGGGGTGGCGCACCTTTTACATGTTCAGTAAATGTGATGTTCTGCTATAAATATAGAAACTGTCCTTTGAATTAATAAGTGGAGAGTTTTACAACTAGCTATATTACCCTCAGTTTGACTGGGTTGTGGTTTATGGCTTATAGTCTACGTATACCTGTATACAGATATAAAAGTGTCAGTTTATCTTCTGTGTGAACATAGCAGACACACATCAGCTTCAACATCCATTTAACAAATGCAATCAGTAAAAGAAGTATTTGGTATTTGTTTCTTGATTGGTCAAACTTAGTGTCCTTAACATATCACACCAAACAGCTTTGATGATGCCTCCATGTATATATCCAACCCTATAGCACAACTTGTCTTGTTGGTAGCAGTGGTATCTCACCTACAGCGTTCCCTAACTTCTAGTTTGGCTACACCTTCCTACCCGTTGCCCTTTAATTCCATACCCCTCCCCCCTTTCTACCCTAACTGGAATTCAAATTTGCATTTTTTTCGTCAACGTTTATTGATTCCATTAATTTCTCCCAAATATTTCCTGTTCCGTCCCCCTGATAAGTTTCCGAGGTAGCTATAGCCTGGTATGGTTTAGAACGATACATGATGGAACCTAAATCAATAGGTTTCTCCTCACCAAGTCCCTGAAGCCCCAGGACCACAAATATATGGGCCTTCCTGTGGTGTTCTCCCAGTAGCTGGTGTGTAGCGAAACTACCGATTGTGATGGTGTGTAATACACTTTGCATGTTTTTGTTGTATTTGTAGATTTTGATCAGCATTTTATTTTATGTCAGAAATTAAATTGAAGTTATTTACCAGGTAAAGGCAGAATAGTACTGTACAGAATCTATCGTACTTTAATTCTGAATGAGGGTCCTATCTATTATACTACAATCATGATGAGATGAGTGTGTACATTCACACCAACCAGCTGTGCTATAAAACCTTACCCCATAGAGATATACGAAACTTGTCCTGGAATTATAGTCAGCTGTTTGACACAGTGCTGTCAGTTTTATGATTAAGATACAAAATAGATGTAGATGAATTGACTCATTTCTTTTACTCACACATTTATTGACAATTCAGTTTTGAAATGTTACAATACAGAGAGCTACCCTCTGCTTACCCACTCCTTGTCCCCCACTGTGCTCGGCCAGGGTTAAGGTAATTAGTTCAGAGATATATTTGGACACATTAGATATATTGGACACATTATTTGTACACAACAGGTGTCCCGTGTCAGCACTTCTGTAGATCAATGGTAACAACAGTAGTAGGATTGTCTGCACAGGTTTTATGTAGCAGAGAAAAGACACATTCAGACCGACCAGTTTTGACCAGTAGAGCAGAGAGGGGACGCCAATCGCCATACAGATCATACCTACAGTAATACAAAAAGGATCACTCTTCATAAAACATCAAA
>NW_018477417.1:0-1438 GCF_002113885.1 Mizuhopecten yessoensis | reverse complement strand
TTTTTTGGTTAAGTTAAAAGAAAATTGAAACATGGAGGGGTCAACTTCAGTTGTGAGGGGTCAACAGACCCTCCGATTAACCCAGGTAAAAAATAGGCTTGAATAAAAGTAAAATAGTCTAATTTCATGTATGCAGTATTGTTATAAGGACCTCAACATTTCCCAATGTGCTGTTGGTATTTTCCCAATTTATTCCAGGGTCCATTTCCCAACCCCATGATAAACCCCTGTATCTATAAATTGATGACTAGTATTTACTGGTGTGAAAAAGTGATGGAAATGAACAGCAACCACTTTGGGGTGTAAATTTGTCATGTTGACACTAAAGTAAATACTTATCATCAGCAAATGGATACAGATTACCCCTCAGCAAGAATAACGCTGAATTTTGTTACTTATTGACAGCCAAATTTGTATGCGACAACTATTATGTACATTATAATAACTACCACAAAACCTACTATGACAGTGTGCTATACAATTCTAATCTTATAATCAACACAGAATCAGTTGTGGTTAAGGTGACTGTGTTTGTGCCAGTATCTTTGTGTTTGTTTTGTCTCAAGTCGCCACATGTTCTACATCAGCTGTCGAAATGGAATGCAATAACACGTGTTTCATCGAAGGGCTGATTGAAGGAAGTGTTCAAAGCTCGAAGCAAGGAATTGGGTGACTTATTGGTCCCCGACGTAATTCTTTTTCGAGTACACTCGAATACTCCTGGGAAACTAGATCAATCAACACAGTCGGTGTACTTGTTACTCGGGCCACCGTTTGAATCAATAATACACACATGCATTTTATATTGGGATATACATCGGGCATGAAATGAGTCACGAAAATGCAATAGTAGGTATAGGTGACAAGTGTTATTATCAACATCATTTCAATTTTCCCTGCTTGTTACAAACGTCAAAGACATGCAAAACAGTATTTATATATCACGTTCTTGTTGTGTATTAGCCAAAATACTTACGATGTGTTCTTCGACTTATCGTCATTCTTGAAACGCGGTTTAGCCTTAGAGCGTTTTTTACGGCTCTGGATGGCCAGTGCTGAAAGAAAAAAAGGCAAAGTGTAATTCAGAATTATTTCAGTATTATTCTCTATTAAGATCCTTCAATGATAACGTTACATTATGTACCTTTACGAGGAATTTTGGAGCTCATCCTCGTATTTTCATTCACTCTACCATCTGGCGCAGAGTACGCATGCGTGGTGTTGCTTGGTTGCATGCTGGGAAAACTACACTTCCGCATAAGTACCGTATTTATCATAATGGCGATAAACAAGTTTGACTATTCTGTCACTTCTAACAACTCATATTTTGATAAACACTAAGCTGTTCACCGTAGGGACGGCGTAAAATGAATAAGGTGACACCTAGACAGCGGGCATACATGAAAATACAGTTTTCTGCATAATTTAACTGTTTCAT
>NW_018477416.1:0-1437 GCF_002113885.1 Mizuhopecten yessoensis | reverse complement strand
ACCCTTGGGCATCAGGTATGTATCTTTAAATTATCAGAATGACATTTGTAGGGTTTTTGACAATACTGAATACTGGGCATTTGTAGGATATTTGAATATACTTTATACGGGGCTATGGTAGGATATTTTAATACACTGTATACTTTGCAATGGTAGGATATTTCATTATACTGTATGCCTTGCCCTCTGCACCGACAGCGAATTTATCGTGACAGCGAATATAAGTACAAAGGTCTTTTGGTACACAGCATACCTATCTATATAGTAATTACATGTGAAGGGCAAATTACACACTCTACTAACATAGGTCTTCAATAGGCGATGTCTATGCCGTATCAAATTATTTTCTTAATATATATGCAGTTATAATGATTTGAAAATGAAAATAGTTGAAAGGGGGAAAAATACCCGATATACAGTAAATGACTGGTCATATGACGTGTTGGCTTTAACATGCTGGAATATCTAGTGATGTACATGTATATTGTACTATAGTTAACAGATAAATAGATTTTTTCCGTTAAATCTCAAATTAGTGTTTTAGGATACCCTATATAGCGATATCAAGCCTGATTTAAAATTAAGACCGAAGACTGCAATTGTGATGCCTGCAACGCGAGGCAACAAATAGGTATTACTTTGTCGGCGTCGGTCGTCATCGTCGTCGGTTGCGTCCTCCGAAACATGGTTTCCGTACAATAACTTGAATTCCCTTGGGTTGATTGAACTTAAACTTGATACACATATTGCATACCAACATAGCTCGAGCGAGTTCGCATTTCACAAATGTACGTGCATTTGTGGTCGAGTTCCTGTATGCCCCATTTATTGCCAAATAGGGGCATTGTGTAGTAAATGCAAGAACGTTTTTGTATTTTTAATCAATTTCAGATTGTGTACGGTGATGCTAGAAGCAATTATGTTCAACATATATTACGGGGTTTTCTGTAGAGTTTCAACTTTCCGCGTTTTGGTATATATCGCACTTGACATACATGTAGCAACACTGTACTTCATTTTTGCCGTTAATTTTTCTCCTTGTTTACACAATAACTCGAACAACTTTTCTTCGATTTTTATTAAACTACTTGGTTGTTTCCTCACCTGAATGCTTTGGATGAGTTCTTTAAACGTTATTCGGCACAGTTATGCCCCATTTTCATCCCAAATATGGGCATTCTGTCGAAAATGCAAGAACTTTAATTATTTGTTCAACACTCCTGCCTCAAAGCCAAGGTTCTAGTTTTTGAAATAGCAAAATTGACCAATAGTGCTTGCTCGGGATTGCTTTTAAGGTCCGAAGGTCAAATGTCCAGGCCAGCATTACTATAAACAGAAAATCTGTTTCCGTGCGATAACTTAAGTTCCTGACGGTGGATTGAACTTAATCGTCATACGATGCTTCCTTACTAATAGTGCTTGCTTTGGATTGTTTTT
>NW_018477415.1:0-1437 GCF_002113885.1 Mizuhopecten yessoensis | reverse complement strand
TCATCTCACGTGGTCACTCAGTGACCATATATGGAAGTGTGGAATAAGCGACCCACACTACGAGCTACTAAATTTCCAAGTCGTCAGCGAGAACCTCATGTACGTACAATACAAGTCGTGCATCGAACAGTCGTACGACAGAGACCACATCAACCGAAAATGTACGGCGTGATGGAGAAATTAAAGAGGGTACGGACAGCGTGGTATCCGTACACGCACCCGGTTATCCAGGCAACCCCGAACTGGGTGATTACCTCGGACAACTGACGAACGAACTACCCCGCGGCGAACACATAGTTGAATTCGTTTCTGCCGGACCTACGAACTAAGCGTACCGCACAAACAAAAACAACACGGTGTGTAAGGTCAGGGGAATTTCACTGAACGTACAAAATGGCAGGAATATCAACTTTTCAACTCATCGTTTTGTCGGACCACGGGAGAGTCATACAAACAGCAGACGACAAAATAATGAGGGATCAAAACACATTTGCACTGTACAACGAATCTCGTACCAAACTGTATAGAATTGTATACAGCTTAAACACATATCCGTACGGGTATTGAAATGTAAAGCGCTGTTTTCACTCCTTTTTTCGTTACAGGTGTTACATCTACATCAAAACCGTCGACACCCTTTATTTTGCGAAATTATTAGGGACACAAGTACTATCTTTGTAAACCACTTGTACTCCAGAGGAAGCAAGAAGGTTAATATCTACGCCAATCCGTTCTGTACAAAAACGTACGGCCTTAGATTTTCTCTTATTTTGTACAGAAAATATCTCGACGTGTTGATACAAGAAGTGGGCCCCAACGTATTTACCATAAAAAGGGTATTGTGTAACTGTCGTGTAAAAAACAGGAAACATTGTCACGCGTACGTGGCACGAGCAGTGTTACTCTCGATCAAGACCTTGATTCTAAACGGAAAATCAAACGTAAAAATATGTCGTTCTCCTTACGTAGTGTTAAAACTACGTTCTCTTTATTGTAGCTTATTCCTTACTTACCTGTACTCGTGCGAGAACATATTTACAATTACTTCGTTTCGATGCAGTCGCAACGGAAGAAAAAAATAAACAGGGACTTGAACCGATTGAACATGTAAATAACAACAAGCTAAAGCCTTCCTTAGTCAACACGTTGATACCGTGCTGCGTTTGTGGCATGTTGATACGAGAGTGTTCTGGAGCGAATCCATGTTGGTTTTGGATTTTTTCTAAGGTAATTGTACGGCCAAAACAGTAAGCGTTTTCCTGTAACTAATTTTAAGTTGTAAGATATTAGAAATGTTAGTACCTTGATGTAAATTACTTAAATCCAAAATATGTATTAGCAAACAAACTACACGTACAGTGTAAAAGGCTAGGACACAGCGTAATTTTGAAAAAAAACAAAACTAAAAAAACCACATATTGTATAATTTATATTGTT
>NW_018477414.1:0-1437 GCF_002113885.1 Mizuhopecten yessoensis | reverse complement strand
GGTCTTAACTCATTAAAAATATTAATAATTTCACCCAGAGATCTCTTTCTGTTTTATTTAACGATACCACAAAGTAGACGAGAATCGATCCCGTTCAGTGAGCTTGGAGGGTCGGCCACTTCTCTCTCTGTTTTCAATCGATCCTTCTTCACAAATACTTCGCAAAACACCATAAATTGTTGGAAGGGGGTTTCCTGTTTTTTCAGATATTTGATTTGGGTTTCTTCCTTATTCATGGATGATGCAAAGATTTGATGACACTTTTCTCTGATAGAGACAGTTTTCTCCGTTTGGGTGGCTCTGCTTACAACAGATGATTGGTTAATTTGCAGACGACCAATCACTTCCAGTAACCTATGACCCATTGCATAGCATCCCTTGAGTAAATGTGTGGTAGAAGGGGCATAACCCTTACATATTTATCGAGAAATGCCCCTTTTAATCAAAATAAGTAACCCGGAAGTAAAATGGTTACATTTGACAGGCGCAGACATCATAATAATACCCTATAGATATTCTGCGGACAAGTGTAGACTTTTATATTGTAGGGGTAGATATTAGTAAATTTTCAACAGTGTGTGGCACAGGTTCTATTTGTCTTGTGTGAAAGTAAATCAGGAAGTACCATAGTACGCTGGTAGGCTATACTGTATATATACGATTTATGGTTAAATCGGCCCAAGTTAAAATCGGCCCTATGTATACATGGATTAAACATAAATGTTACAATAACCCCTTTCTGCATGTTCTTGTCTCTGTCGCAAGTTCCACAAGGGGAGGTAAGTGTTAGGCAATAAAAACAAACAACAACACCAGTACGTAAATAAATAAATCCTTTAATATATTTATTTAAATATAATTGTTCTTATAAATTTATGTCTATATCCCATGTATTTAACATATAGATATATACTAGTAGGGTCGGTTTTAACTTGGGCCGATTTCACTTGGGTAGAATCAGCCTTGCCGATATTACTTGGGGCTGATTTAACCAAATACTGTATATACAGTGTAGTCAAATATTTTGACTACTATACGTATATAGTATAGGACGAATGTAAACAAACAACCCATTACTCGTAATATTTATCGTGTGCACGTCGATAAAATTGTTAAAAGCGTGTGTCTATATTCAATAATTCAATTTGGCATCGATGTCTTCCTGTAGATAATTAGCATCCCTAAGATGCAGATTCACACCTTTGGTGTCCTTTCGGAAGATAATTCAGAATTCTTGTGTAACCATTAGATACAGAGGATAAAAGATATACTAGTGCCAAAAATTGCAACGTTGAAAGCCAACTGTAACCCATATCCTATACCATATTTTATCATCATTATTGAGTAGCCATTCCGTCCCACCTTCTAATGAGACAGAGACCTGTATTCCCTTTTCTCCCACACCTGACAGATGTATCTCCCGTTTTGCCGGTGCTA
>NW_018477413.1:0-1437 GCF_002113885.1 Mizuhopecten yessoensis | reverse complement strand
TCTGATCACTAGTATTTAGTAACAGGTCATGGCCATCTGATCACTTGTAAATAGTAAAAGGTCATGGCCATCTGATCACTAGTAATATAAAAAAAGAGGCCATGGCCGTCTGTTCACTTATAATTATTAGAGGTCAGGGCAATCTGATCACTAGTATTTAGTAACAGGTCATGGCCATCTGATCACTAGTAATATAAAAAAGAGGCCATGGCCGTCTGTTCACTTATAATTATTAAAGGTCAGGGCAATCTGATCACTAGTATTTAGTAACAGGTCATGGCCATCTGATCGCTAGTAATAAAAAAAAGATCATGGCCGTCTGTTCACTAATAATTATTAGAGGTCATGGCAATCTGATCACTAGTATTTAGTAACAGGTCATGGCAATCTGATCACTAGTAATAAGTAAAAGGTCATGGCCATCTGGTCACTAGTAATAAAAAAAGAGGCCATGGCCGTCTGTTTACTAGTAATTATTAGAGGTCATGGCCATCTGATCACTTGTAATAAAAAAAAGGTCATGGCCATTTGTTCACTAGTAATTATTAGAGGTCAGGGCAATCTGATCACTAGTATTTAGTAACAGGTCATGGCGATCTGATCATTAACATTAAGTAAAAGGTCATGGCCATCTGATCGCTAGTAATTAATAAAAGGTCATGGCCATCTGATTGCTAGTAATAAGTAAAAGGTCATGGCCATCTGATCACTAGTAATAAAAAAAAGATCATGGCCATCTGATCACTAGTAATTAGTAAAAGGTCATGGCCATCTGATCACTAGCAATAAAAAAAAGGTCATGGCCATCTGATCACTAGTAATAAAAAAAAGATCATGGCCATCTGATCACTAGTAATTAGTAAAAGGTCATGGCCATCTGATCACTAGTAATAAGTAAAAGATCATGGCCGTCTGATCATTGGTAATAAGTAAAAGGTCTTGGCCATCTGATCACTAGTAATAAGTAAAAGGTCATGGCCATCTGATCACTAGTAATAAAAAAAAGATCATGGCCATCTGTTCACTAGTAATAAAAAAGAGGTCAGGGCAATCTGATCACTAGTATTTAGTAACAGGTCATTGCCATCTGATCACTAGTATAAATTTAGTAACAGGTCATGGCCATCTGATCACTAGNAGGTCATGGCCATCTGATCACTAGTATTTAGTAACAGGTCATGGCCATCTGATCACTAGTAATAAGTAAAAGGTCATGGCCATCTGATCACTAGTAATATAAAAAAGAGGCCATGGCCATCTGTTCACTTATAATTATTAGAGGTCAGGGCAATCTGATCACTAGTATTTAGTAACAGGTCATGGCCATCTGATCACTAGTAATATAAAAAAAAGAGGCCATGGCCGTCTGTTCACTTATAATTATTAAAGGTGAGGGCAATCTGATCACTAGTATTTAGTAACAGGTCATGGCCATCT
>NW_018477412.1:0-1437 GCF_002113885.1 Mizuhopecten yessoensis | reverse complement strand
TTCCAAGAAACGAATGACAACTGACCATCCACCTCTTCTAATGAAAAATGTCCAAATACAGCAAGTCACACAACACACACATCTTTGACTAACAATACACGAACATTGTAAATGGCATCTGCATATCACAAATTTACTTACTTAAGCGTGGAAGAGAATAGACATTTTGCGAGTACTTAAATTTCAACTAGATAGGAAGTCACTTGAAATCATGTACTTTCCGTTGTTAGAATATGCTGATATATATAGTATGGGGAAATTGCAATCAACAAGACAATCAAGATATTGAAAAACTGCCGATGGAAGCAGGCCGGATTGGTACAGGAGCAACAAAATCTGCATCAACTAATTCTATAACTTGGAAAACTGGATGGGAAACTTTATCATATAGACGTTATAAACATAGGATGATAACATTGTACAATATATATCATAAGCATGCCCATGCAATATCTACAGAACATACTTCCCCCAAGAATTGGTGCCTCTCAAGGTTATAGACCAAGGTCAAACTCAAATATGCATCACTCATCCAGTAAAACCAATACCTACCAATCTTCGTTCCTACCTACAGCCATACGAGAATGGAACGCAATTCCTGATGAAACCAGAAATTCACCGTCTAATCCTTTCTTGTAAGATATTTAAACCGGAATAAAATCAAAAAGCCGTCCTATTATTTCAATGGCCACCGTAAGGCCCAGTTACTCCATACAACACTTCGTCTTGGGTGTAGCTCTTTAAATTACGATCTGTGCAAAAACCATGTTGCTGAGTCAAACCTATGGCAATGCGGTAGTATTGAGACAGCATCTCATTTCTTATTAGAATGTACAAACTATACACAACATAGACTTAATACAATATCTGAGCTAAATATAAACATATATATTGATATATTGCTTCAAGGTGACCCAAATTAAATGTTTGTTAAATGTTACCTGAAGGAGATGGCCTAATACAGTTGTGGGATCGCACAACGTTACACGATGTGCGGTGTGCGCACGATGTGTGCACGGTGTGTGAACGGTGTGTGCACTATGGGCGAACGATAAAAAAACTGGACGATCATTGCTTGCGCACATCTGTGCGCACGATGGACGGACGTTGTGCGATAACAATCGTGGTTGGTGTAAATTTAGGAATGCCTTAACAATTTATACTGTTTCGTATTTAAACATATAAACTTGGTGTTTACGTATGTTTCTATATTCTAGCAACATCTGTAAACTTATCTTTCTGTCTATACATTCTTCTAATTAGAAATTATGTTTTCTGTGTTTTTAAACAAACTTAATCGACACATGTAAAATTACAACACAATCCCGTATCAGAGACGTATAATACGTATTATACGTCTCTGCCCGTATACAGGTAAACATAACTACTTTATACATGTACCTGGACCATAGTTTTCTCCCCACCTGGGGCACTTAC
>NW_018477411.1:0-1437 GCF_002113885.1 Mizuhopecten yessoensis | reverse complement strand
TCATGTTTAACTTACAACACGTCTCCACACTGTATACCACCATTCCTCATGTTGAACGTACATCACGTTTCCACGATGTATTCCACCATTCCTCATGTTTAACTTAAACACGTTTCCACACTGAATACCACCGTTCCTTATGTTTAACTTAAATCACGTTTCCACGCTGTATACCACCATTCCTCATGTGTAACTTAAACACGTCTCCACACTGAATACCACCATTCCTCATGTTTAACTTATACCATGTTTCCACGCTGTATACCACCATTCCTCATGTTTAACCTAAACAACATCTCCACACTGTATACCACCATTCCTTATGTTTAACTTAAACCACGTCTCCGCACTGTATACTACCATTCCTCATGTTTAACCTAAACCACATCTCCACACTGTATATCACCATTCCTTATGTTTAACTTAAACCACGTACCCACACTGTATACCACCATTCCTCATGTTTTACTTACACCACGTCTCCGCACTGTTTACCACCATTCCTCATGTGTAACTTACACCACGTCGCCGCACTGTATACGACCATTCCTCATGTTTAACTTACACCACGTCTCCGCACTGTATACCACCATTCCTTATGTTTTACTTACACCACGTCACAAAACTGTATACCACCATTCCTCATGTGTAACTTACACCACGTCTCCACGCTGTATACCACCATTCCTCATGTTTAATTTACACCACATCTCCACACTGTATACCACCATTCATCATGTTTAACTTACACCACGTCTCCACACTGTATACCACCATTCCTCATGTTTAACTTAAACCACATCTCCACACTGTATACCTCCATATCTCATGTTTAACTTAAACACGTCTCCACACTGAATACCACCATTCCTCAATTGTAACTTACATCACGTCTCCACGCTGTATTCCACCATTCCTCATGTTTAACTTACACCACGTCTCCACGCTGTATACCACCATTCCTCATGTTTAATTTACACCACATCTCCACACTGTATACCACCATTCATCATGTATAACTTACACCACGTCTCCACACTGTATACCCCCATTTCTCATGTTTAACTCACACCACGTCTCCACACTGTATACCACCATTCCTCATGTTTAACGTAAATCACGTTTCCACGTTGTATACCACCATTCCTCATGTTTAACCTAAACCACGTCTCCACACTTTATACCACCATTTCTCATGTTTAACTCACACCACGTCTCCACGCTGTATACCACCATTCCTCATGTTTAACGTAAATCACGTTTCCACGCTGTATTCCACCATTCTTCATGTTTAACTTACACCTCGACTCCACAATGTATAACACCATTCCTCATGTTTAACTCACACAACGTCTCCGCACTGTATACCACCATTCCTCATGTTTAACCTAAACCACGTCTCCACACTGTATACCACCATTCCTCATGTTTAACTCA
>NW_018477410.1:0-1437 GCF_002113885.1 Mizuhopecten yessoensis | reverse complement strand
CAGTAGTTGGGACCTGTATACCATCATCCTTGTCACACCAGTAGATGGGACCTGTATAACATCATCCTTGTCACACTAGTAGTTGGGACCCATATACCATCATCCTTGTCACACCAGTAGTTGGGACCTGTATAACATCATCCTTGCCACACCAGTAGTTGGGACCCATATACCATTACCCTTGTCACACCAGTAGTTGGGACTTGTATACCATCATCCTTGTCACGCCAGGTGTTGGGCCCTGTATACCTGTATACCATCATCATACCTGTATACCATCATCCTTGTTACACCAGTAGTTGGGAACCGTATAGTCGGGACCTGTATACCATCATCATTGTCACACCAGTAGATGGGACCTGTATAATATCATCCTTGTCACACTAGAAGTTGGGACCCATATACCACCATCCTTGTCACACCAGTAGTTGGGAACCGTATCCCATAATCCTTGTCACACCAGTAGGTGAGACCTGTATACCATCATCCTCATCACACCAGTAGTTGGGACACGTATACCATCATCCTTGTCACACAAGTTGTTGGGACCTGTATACCTGTATACCTGTATACCTGTATACCTGTATACCATCATCCTTTTCACACCAGTAGTTGGGACACGTATACCATCATCCTTGTCATCATCCTTGTCACACCAGTAGTTGGGCCCTGTATACCTGTATACCATCATCCTCATCACACCAGTAGTTGGGACAAGGATGATGGTATATGGGTCCCACCTACTAGTGTGACAAGGATGATATTATACAGGTCCCATCTACTGGTGTGACAAGGATTATGGTATATAGGTCCCAACTACTGGTGTGGCAAGGATGATGGTATACAGGTCCCGACTATACGGTTCCCAACTACTGGTGTTACAAGGATGATGGTATAATACAGGTCCCAACTACTGATGTGACAAGGATGATGGTAAACAGGTCCCAACTACTGGTGGTGAATGTAATGATGGTATACAGTTCCCAACTACTGGTGTGACATGTAATGATGGTATAAAGGTCCGAACTACTGGTGTGACAAGGATTATGGTATATAGGTCCCAACTACTGATTTGACAAGGATGATGGTATATGGGTCCCAACTACCATCATCCTTGTCACACCATTAGTTGGGATCTGTATACCTGTATACCATCATCCTTCTCACACCATTAGTTGGGACCTGTATACCTGTATACCATCATCCTTGTAACACCAGTAGTTGGGAACCGTATACCATAATCCTTGTCACACCAGTAGTTGGGACCCGTATACCATCATCCTTGTCACACCAGTAGTTGGGACCCATATACCATCATCCTTGTCACACAAGTTGTTGGGACCTGTATACCTGTATACCATCATCCTTGTCACACCAGTAGTTGGGACCCAGATACCATCATCCTTGTCACACAAGTTGTTGGGACCTGTATACCTG